>NC_137111.1:15285037-15502537 GCF_949357685.1 Gobio gobio | reverse complement strand
TTTTAATTAATGTTCTATTTATTGTGTATTGTCGTGCAATTGTTTATTTGCATGTTTTAAAATGACTTGGTCTTATCTGTTTACATTTTTGGAATTCCTATCAGCCAATTCTGACATTAAAGGGATAGTTCACACAAAAATGAAAATTCTGTCATAATTTACTCACCCTCGAGTTGTTTCAAACCTGTATGAATTTCTTTTTTCTGCTGAACAAAAAATCATTTTTGAAAAATGTCTGTAACCAAACAGTTGACGGACCCCATTGACTTCCATAGATTTTTTTTTTTCCTACTAGGAAGTTAGTGGGGTCCATCAACTGTTTGGTTGAAAACCGCAGTAATTAAGCCTCTCCTGAAAAAGAGAAACCTGGATAACACCATATTAAGCAACTACAGACCAATCTCAAATCTTCCTTTCATACGTAAGATCATTGAAAAAGTTGTTTTCAGTCAGCTGAACAAATTCTTGAGCTCAAACGGATACTTTGACAATTTTCAATCTGGTTTCCAACCGCATCACAGCACAGAGACAGCGGTCATAAAAATTATAAATGATATTCGCCTCAATACAGATACAGGCAAAACATCAATTCTGGTACTACTCGACCTCAGTGCTGCATTCGACACTGTTGACCACAACATACTTCTTGACAGGCTAGAAAATTGACTTTCTTCAGTTAAACAAAGACAAAACTGAAATCACTACATTTGGAAACAAAGATGAAATGCTCAAGGTGAACGCATATCTTGAGGCTAAAGGTCTAATAACAAAAAATCAAGTCAGGAATCTTGGTGTGATTTTGGAGTCAGACCTGAGTTTTAGTAGTCATGTCAAAGCAATAACTAAATCAGCTTACTATCATCTGAAAAATATTGCAAGAATTAGATGCTTTGTTTCCAGGCAAGACTTGAAATTCGTTCATGCTTTTATCACCAGTAGGGTGGACTATTGTAATGCTCTTCTCACTGGCCTTCCCAAAAAGACAATTAGACAGCTGCAGCTCATACAGAATGCTGCTGCAAGGATCCTGAGCAGAACCAGAAAGTATGACCATATCACGCCAGTCCTCAGGTCTTTACACTGGCTTCCAGTTACATTTAGGATTTATGATTTTAAAGTACTATTACTTGTATATAAATCACTCAATGACCTAGGACCTAAATACTTTGCAGATATGCTGATTAAGTACAAACCCAACAGATCACTCAGATCATCAGGATCACATCAACTAGAAATACCAAGGGTTCACTCAAAGCAAGGAGAGTCTGCTTTTAGCTATTATGCCAGCCGTAGCTGGAACCAGCTTCCTGAACAGATCAGATGTGCTCCAACAGTAGCCACTTTCAAATCCAGACTCAAAACACATCTGTTTAGCTGTGCATTTAGTGAATGAACTCTGTGCCACTGTACGTCCGACTGATTGCACCTTATCTTATGCAGTTACTGAATGAGCTCTGTGCTTTGTCTGAACTGCTTGCACTTTAATTATGTGTTTCAATTTAACCCTGTTTTATTTTTAGTTTTAATTATACTTTTTATTTTTTATTATTTTTTATTTTGTTAAGGCTGTCTGGGTGGAAGAGGTTGAGATACAGGGGAGCGATAAATCAAAATCCATCCAGCGCGAGGACGATCCGTTTAGATCTGCTCTGACGGATAGATCTGTATAGCCTTGGTGGTAAGGGGAAGGACCGTGTAGATCCGCTCTGACGGTCGAACAAAGTAGAGAAAGCCCTGGGGTTCCTGTCCAGGAAGATTTGTCTGTAAGGGTAATGTTTAAATGCACAGTTACCTGAAAAATATTTTTTTTGAGTACTCCCTCCGGTGCGAGGAAGATCCATTTAGATCTGCTCTGACGGGTAAAACATCTAGAGAACGCCCTCAAGTTAGGCCAAGAAGATTTGTCTGTAAGTGTACTGTCTAAACGCACAGTTACCTGACAAATATTTTTAAAGTAAACCTGACTCTCCATTTTTTTCCACCCCAGATAGGGGATTTCATCTTTACTTTTAATTTCTTTTAATTCCTATTATAACTGTTATACTATATATATATATATATATATTTTGTTTTTGTTTTTGTTTTTTTTTCACTTACGAATATTTTAACTTCATTTCTGTGTAAAGCACTTTGAATTGCCACTGTGTATGAAATGTGCTATACAAATAAACTTGCCTTGCCTTGCCTATTTTGCAAAAAGCACAACATATTGTTTTTATTGTCACTGTACACAAAAAATCTAGAAATTTAACAGATTATAATGATGTATAAAACTTGTTATTTGAGTCTCTTTGGCACTGATAAGAAAAAAAGTGTGTCGATCTTGCCAGCGCGACCGCCGACTTGAGGGGGTTAATATTGCATGATTGACTCGTTAGCCAACACATGACTCATCTAAACTCAATTAAGCAAGACGTTACAGTGTCTACGACACTACCACAATGTCTGCTAGCGTGTTGTTTCTGTTGATAATACTCGCTACCATTACAATCTGAATTTGCTATATATGCTGGTGCTGTACAAATGTACTAGACATTGCTATTCACTAGCTGCTTATATGTAATCTCCCCCTTCTGGTCTATGTATTGCTGTCTCAGCTGAATTACTTTTATCCCCGGTGGGGATGCTACTCCATAAACCACCAACAGAGCATATACAATACCAAAAAAATTATAATAATTAAACATCGCAAAGTAAAACACTGCAACATGACAATATAAACAACATTACAAGCAGAAATGTACTTGTTAGCGCTCCCACTAAGAGACTGGCTGGGATTCATGTTCCTGTTTCACGAGCCTCAATCCATGCAGAGCTTTTCAGAAAGTCAGCACGCACTATTAATCTATTTCAGAGTGACAGTATGAGATTAATACAATGTTTCTGATCACTCTATTGTGACCTAATGCAGTCAGATATTATATATATTAAACTGACGCATAAATGTATTATGTATTAAGGTGGGAGTTATTATCACATAATATTGACTGATGGCAGAGAATCGTCTTTCTGCAGGTCATCAAGAAATTATGGTTCTATTCTATCTAAAGAAATATGAGTTAAACATGTGAATAACTTTTTCTCCAAATATGCGCATTTTTGGACAAAAATGTTGTAGCCTATGCTGTGTACCGAAGCACTCTGATCAAAAATAAAGGGGAGGAAACACGATTGAATATGTACAGTTTTTTGTCTCAATTCTCTATTAAGAATATCAATAACTACCGATTGATTTTGCATGATTTTGCATTCCTATAAGAAATTAAGAATTATTAGTGTTATTTTTAATATTTGTCAAAAATCGAAGCTATCTGATTTAATAATTCAAAGCTCAAGGTTAAATCAAAATATGTATTGTAAAAATGTTTCTGTAACAGCTGCCAAAAATAGTTAATATAGGCTATATAAACTCCCCTGTGGTTTGTGATTTATTGTTGGAGTGTTATATAGCTCCATATCAGCAGAGCTGTGATTAGGCCATTGGCAATAGGAGCAATATACGTATTTATCACATATTGACGCATTTTAAAACATGGTTCCACTACCTAGAGATAATATACAACATATTGGAACACATTTGTGGAATTTGATTGTTCAATAGCCAGACAAATGATAATGGTTAATTGTCAATTAATCTTTGGAATCCCTGTCCCTGTTTAGTGCATGTGGACAAATAACTCTTGTCTTTTTACACACGTACAGTGACCTATTCCATCTTCGACTCATGAGAGAGTGAAGAAAAAGAGAGCTATAAAACACGGTGACCCTAACAGTTGACATTTGAGGGTCAAAAGTTGAAGATGGGCACTGACTATTCCTGACTATTTGTGCAATTAAATTCCAACTTTGTTGAAGCTGATTTTATTTTAGGTATTTTGATAATAGGTTGAGAACTGTTAGTGAGGTAAATTCTTAAAACCAGCATTAAGATAAACAGTACCAAAAAAAATCTCCTAATTGATGTTACCACCAATGATTCCATAACACCCTAAACAGTGTCTGGTATCATTAATGTTTCAAGATCTAGAAATGTATCTGCTGTCTTTAAATCCACGTTTGAAGGGTGTGAAAGCCAGATCAAGACTCAAATAGTGAAGTTAATCTAACTTTGGGTCATCTAACTCTTTACACAGGGGAGCACACCCCAGACACCTATGGAGTGGGCAGATATAACTGATTTATTCAGAGGAATGGGGTGCATTTGCAATTATGTCATTCTCTTGAAATCTGCACAGCACTAACAGAAAAAGTTTTGTTGAAGGTGGATGCTTTTGTTCTTAAGGGTGTTGTGTTTGGAGCCAATAATAAGATGGTAAATAGACTGAGAAGACCAAAGGAAGCCCAATAGAAAGCAAAAGGATGTCAGAGTAGGTTGTAGTTTTGCAGTTTTGAGTGTTTTATAGAATCAGATCATGTCAGAAGTAGGCCTACCTCAGTTTTGACAATGGGGTCCATTAAAATCTACTTAATCAAACTTAATTTAACATACAGTGATAAAGTCTTCAGGATCCTGCCCTGGGTGAGCCTATGATCACTGTGACATGTTTATTCTGATTATGATTCGCATTGATCTTCTTGTGGACTCTTGGGTAGGTTGTGTAAGATCTGACCATGTGGTAATCAGAATGTTAGCTTCTGTTCCTTGTCATTTTATAAAAGCATCTTTTAAACGTCAGCCTGAAAGACTTGCGTGATGCACCTAGGGTCAGGCACGTGCACAGTTAGGGCACATGCCCTTTTTGCCCTTACACTCCGAAGTGCCCTTTTTTTGGTGGTGGTGTTTTTTTCCCCTTATTCAATAAATCAATGCTATTGGTCACCCTTTACATCTGTCTGTTTTACTGATACATACACAAGAAACATTATGTCTATAAAGGCTCAAATTTTATGTATTTGAGTTCTGAGACATGTGGGACCGGAGAGAGAGACCGGAGATAGATGGCATTTGCCATCTAGTCATAGCCAATAGCCTACACTTAAATAGCCTGGGCATACAGTAGCATTTCATCTTTTATAAAATGAGATTTTGGCCAAATGTATTTTACAACAGAAAAAACTGAGCACAATAGCTATAACAAACTTTGTAACTGTTGATGAAAACGTAATGTGATGCTGCTGTTTTGATGATGGACACAATGCACATTTGCACACAGTCGCTGGTCAAAAACCCCGAAACTGCATTTGAGTTTGACTTTTGTAAAATCTTAATAATATATTTATAAGTAATACAACAACATTTAATTCATTTTTTACCATCGAAAAATCATAGATAAGTAAAGGTGCGCCCTGCTCTGTTTCGTAAAGTTACACAAAGCGAATGAGTGATCCTTGTCACCTAGGTCAAATATATTTCTTAAAAAATTGTTCTTTGATTTATGATTGCTTATAGATTTAATTTGTTAACATCATATTATGGTCGCATGTTTAATTCATTTACGCTGTTGATATGTGCACGTATTCGCTATCTATAGCAAAAAATTGTATCTAGAATTCTATACTCTCCGCTCGTCTTCATATGTATAAACATAGTAAAACATGGTTTTACTATAGTAATGTTGTCGTTAACATTAAAGGGATAGTTCACCCAAAAATGAAAATTAGCCCATAATTTACTCACCCCCAAGTCATCCGAGGTGTATATGACATTCTTCTTTCAGACGAATAAAATCTGAGTTATATTACAAAAATCCAGGCTAATCCAAGCATTAGAATTTGATTTTGCTCTGTTTTTGAAGTCCATAAAAAGTGCATCTGTCCGTCAAATAACTT
Organism: Gobio gobio; assembly: GCF_949357685.1. NCBI lineage: Eukaryota > Metazoa > Chordata > Actinopteri > Cypriniformes > Gobionidae > Gobio > Gobio gobio. The sequence continues at coordinate 15,496,768 of NC_137111.1, read as the reverse complement.
GCTCCACGCGGCTCCAGGGTGTTAATAAATGCCTTCTGAAGCGAATCGACGCGTTTGTTTAAGAAAAATATTCTTATTTAAAACTTTATCAACTAAACTTTCGACCGACCGCTGGTCGGTCGAAACTCAAGATGCGTACGTGACGTCATGACGAGCGTACCTGGTCGCATTAGTCTTTCGATCGGCAGGGGAGCATTCAACAATTTTTCCATAAATTGAACAGGGAAGGTGGTTGGTCGAAAGTTTACTTGATAAAGTTTTAAATATGGATTTTTTCTTACACAAACACATCGATTCGCCAGACACCCCAGAGCCACGTGGAGTATGTTATTCGATGGGCAGATGCACTTTTTATGGACTTCAAAAACAGAGCATCTATGAATCCAATTCTAATGCTTAAATTAGCCTGGACTTTTGTAATATAACTTAGATTTTATTCGTCTGAAAGAAGAATGTCATATACACCTATGATGACTATGATGAGTAAATAATGGGCTAATTTTCATTTTTGGGTGAACTATCCCTTTAAGTGCAAATAGGCCGTATTTTTCACTGAAGGTCTGGTTGGGTCAGGCAAAATTATGGAAGACAATGTACTATTTACAGCAGCAATAGCATAGGGGTAAAGTACATGGTATAAAGTTTTGACGCAAACTGACCCGAGGTTTGAATCCGCCTTTTGCTGAATTCGCTCTACTCCGTTTTCCCATCACACAGAAATTCGAATAATAATAAAAAAAAAAATCCAATAAAAATTAAGAAAATATTCAAAAAGTGGAAATAAAGCATCTAATGTGTGTTTAATAATACATTTTTAGGTGTAGGTGAACAGATATACAGTTGCCCTTGGGGTGCCCTTTTTTCAGTTTCAGCATATGCCCCTCAAACGGTCTGTGCACGACACTGCCTAGGGTCCTTTGATAAATTCAATGTGCAACACTATATGCAGTATTACTAAATAACCAAAACAATATGATGCATTTGACACTTGTTTGTTCTAACAGGATTAGTCCCTCCCTCTGTTACTAATGATGCTGAAACATTGCAGATGACACTTGCTACTTGTTAATAATCTGTTCTGTGGACAAAAAGAGAGAAGTTTTGAGCAGCTCCTGTGATTCCCATACAGTTCCCAAACAGTCTGGCACAACTGCTAATGTATCTAAATAGCTTTCATGCTTAGTAATACATTTAATATGTGGGATTTTGGTGTATGCCAGTCTGGAAATTTAGATATATTATGAGCTGATACTCCTGACTGAAGATTCTGGGCCTTTTGGTGTTAACTAAATGAGTCTCAATGGTGGCACATCAAAAAAATCTAGAAGAAATGTGAATCAACAGATGATTGTTTTATCATGAATGTTGAAAGCACTGGGATCTCTCTGATCTCCCTCCCGCCATATACCTCCTTTAAGCTAATCCATCTAATTAAAATGTGTTGGCCTTCAGGGTGACAGAAAAAATGAGCCCCCCTTCTGAATCTATTCGCCCACTGGTTTCTCACACAGAACAGAGGCCGGTTAGAGAATCCCTTTCTCTTTTTTTCTTCACACACATTCCCTGAACAGAGACTGAATTCATCAGATGGGCTCTTATCAGCTGTACTCTGTTTGAATGGAGCTCTTCAATGTCGCCAGACTACACGATACCCGATACACTGAAGAATCTTTGCTACCAGCGCACACACATACTTCTGTCATACATGTGGCATGTGCAATGAACAACATTGCATAACTGAGATGGTCAAGACCAAGGGCCCTCATGTATTATCCTGGGAAAATACTTGGATAATAATACTCAATGGCAGCTTTACAAACAGCATGAAATCAAAATGCATCCTATTTACTTTCTTAATGAATGTTTCTGGTCTTATTCTGAGTGATTCATCAGTGCATCTTATTCTAAAGGGGGAAAAAAACACCCTTTGGGTAACACTTTATAATAACAACACGCTATGAAGCATTAGTTAAGCATTAGTAAATAGTTAATTCATCATTTATAAAGCATTAATAGACCTTACTAAGCAGTTTATAAATACAGTTATACATGCTTTATTCTTGATTTATAAGCATATCTGTAATGTGTTCAATAATTGTATTTTCATACTTTATAAATGATAAATTTATCATTTCTAAATTAAGTATTACATTATTTACAAACCATTTATTTAGGAGTTGTCAGTGGTTCATCAGATTATTTAGAAAGTGTAAGTAAAGGATTAATAAACTATTTAAATATACATTTATACATCTTATTATTTAGATGTTTAGTAATAGTTACTCAGTGTGTTAATAAATTGTAATTCATGATTAATTCAGGTAGGCTAGTTATAAAACATTTAGTTGTCAGTTTTATTTTTTTGCGCTCATCTAAAGTGAGTACTATTTATGCCTTGTAAAGCTTTTACAAAGGAGATATAAAGGCTCAACACAGAGGAATATAGGACATAGAAATATTTGTTTAAAAATGCACAAACGGAGACTGTACAACTAGTAACTTAATATAAAATTAAAATTAAACCTCTTCAATGTCATAGAAAGTAATATCCCTGTAGACCGCCTGCAGTCAAATGAAACTAAGCCTCTGCAATCTGATATACAAATACATTTATGTAAAGTGTAAACATTGCTGAATAAAAATATACCAGTGGATCACACTGGATTACAGGAGTGCCAAATACAACAAATACAATTGAGATAAAACAATAATAATATAATAAAATATTTTGCAGTGTCAAAACAGTACTAACTTTAACACATTAGAGGACAGCAGTGTAGAAGATAACTGAGCCTTTATAACTGCTTTGTAAAAGCTTTACGAGGCATAAATACTCACTTTAGATGAGCTCACAAAAATAGTTAACTAACTACTAACTACTAAATGTTTTATAACTGCTTGAACTAATCATGAATTACAGTAGAAATACATGTTAATAAAGCATTTATTAACGCACTGAGTAACTATTACTATATGTCTAAATAATACAATGTATAAATGTATATTTAAATAGTTTATTAATCCTTTACTTACACTTTCTAAATTATCTGATGAACCACTGACAACTCCTAAATAACTGGTTGGTAAATAATGTAATACTTCATTTAGAAATTATAAATTGATAATTTATAAAGTATGAAAATACAATTATTGAACACATTATAGATATGCTTATAAATCAAGAATTAAGCATTTATAACTGTATTTCTAAACTACTTAGTAAGGTCTATTAATGCTTTATAAATGATTAATTAACTATTTACTAATGCTTAACTAATGCTTCATAGTGTGTAGTTAATATAAAAGTGTTACCAATCTGGGTAATCTTTAAAATGAAAATGTAATAACTTTAGCTTCCTCTGAAATAACTTTTCTTTTACGATATGTTTACTTAGATTTATTTATGTATATTTTATCAAAATTTTCTAAAGATGCAATACTGGATGTTATCAAGACTTGTTTTCAGAGAATAAATCTTGAATATAAGTGCATTATATTCACAGCATATTTAAAAAAAACTTTTTTATATATGAAAAAGTGAAGGAAAAAATATGCCAGTGCTGTAAAATACACTTAAAAAAAATGTAAATTTGATGTTGCTTCTCAAGTAAAGAAGTAACATTCATGACTCATCATTACCAGAACGTACACTGCTGCACTACATTTTTCTTTCCATGAGTAAACACTTATAGTCACACACAAACACATGTGCAAACACCACTATACAGGCTGGTAAACTAAAGTTCACTTCAATCCTGGTACTCCTGATACATCAAAACAAACCGTCGCAATTCTTTTCCAATGGCAATGCTGCCTGCCAGTCTGTATAAACAAAACCTCACAACTATGACATAACTCACATTCCAGTTGCCCTAAAAAAACCAAGCATTACTTTATTAGCCTGTGGAGAGAGCTGTAAAACTAAACTGCAATCATTTAGGCCTTGTTACGGATAATGCAGCGGCAGCTACCCGCACAGCTGATTTTCGATGAAATTTTCGCAAGCCCGTATTTAGTGGACAGAGGAGAGTTGATGTGAGTAGTTAGGTAGCTATGTGCTGGTCTGAGCGCACATTAAGGGAGGGGGATATTAGGTATCCTCTGTTATTAGTGGCAGGGACAGAATCCCTCTGTCTCAGCCCCTTTGAGGGCAAACAGAGGGGATATATTATGGGATATTAAAGCATAATGACGGGGCAGTGTTTGCCGGGCCATGGGAAAGTGGTTAGCGTGTCTCACTGCAGCCTGCTAGCCCCAAGCCAGAACCGGGTCAATCCACCACATATAGTCATTAGGGTGCAGGGGTATTGAGGCTGGTGGGATGGAGTGGGGGGAACCCAAACCACTTCAGTTGGCCAAACAATCCCCCCACCACTCTCTTCCCCTGACAACCAGAACAACCAAACGATGGACAGAGACTGCGGTATTCAGTATGGTTGTTGCCATGCCAATGGAGCATCATGGTCCAGAGCCACAGTAAAATGAGGCATACAGGAAACCACAGCACCATGAAAATAACTGGAGGAAGAGGGCAAGTGGCTTTTGCCTCAGGGCTTGCACAAGATTCCATTGATTTTCTGTGCATAACCCCGTGCCTATTAAATTTAGGAAACTGTCATTCATATCAGAACAAAATCCAAAATCCAACATTTCCAAAATACAAAAACTAGATGTGTTATAGATTGGGCATCATTCACAAAAATGTTCTCTATTTACTTGCAACTGGCATGAACTATTGGGTCTACTATTCACATAAGATAGCTAAGGATAGCCAGAGAATAACTAATCTGTAAATTGTAGCAGGTATACTATCAGTTCTCTGTTACACTGCTTTAGCTCTCCCTGTAAAAAAATATTGCAATTTTAACTGTAAAAGACTGTAAAAATGCTATGGTAAAAACCTGTAAATAAGTTCCCTAACTTTATACAGTGAAAAACTGTTGACCCGATAATAATGATGCTCAAGCTGTGTGCTTAAATACTGTCAGTGGTGGAATGTAACGAAGTACAAATACTTTGTTACTTTACTTAAGCACATTTTTCACGTATCTGTACTTTACTTAAGTAGAATCAATTGTGCATACACTGTAAAAAATCCAACTTGCAAAAAGTTGTTAACTGGACAAAAAAACTAAAAAAAGTTGACTTGACAAGTGGAAATAAGTTGGTTCAAAAATTGTCTGACCAACTTAATTTGAACTGTTGACTGGACAGACACATGCAAGTTTACATGCACACATGTTGGTTTGGTGGTTGGAGCATGCGTGCTGTGCATGCAGACGGAGCTCACATGGAACGATAGCGTCATTTTGATCGTCAAAAGTGCAGCGCGAGATCACGACAAACTTCATCGTTTAAAGTAAGTAATGGTATCTGTTGTATTTGCCCTTTGGCAGGTTTTCTAGCTTTATATGCAATAAAGAGAAGAGACTGGTGTAGTTTCAATCACTGTTTACTCAAGCTTCATGTTCTTCACACACAGGGTTTTTCCACCATCTGCTAGTCTCGCGATAATGACGTCACACATATATCGTACTCAGTGTAACTGAGGCATTAATAACATCAGGATGTTACATCTCCCTCTTTAAAGAAACATGGCATGATCTCTAAGTGTGCAGATCCTGACTAAAGCAATTTTACAGAACGCAAACAAACTTTAAACATGACTCAACATCAAATTGGGTTTGAATTATTAACAACCCTTGATAGAAATGAAAATCCTCAAATGGTTAAATCAAATGCGTCTGATATAACAACAAGGGTATGAAATACTCCCTTAGGCTCCTTATGGCATTGGATGCATTTAGATGCCAACCTGGTAGAAAAACTTGGAAACATAACTTTCCACTTTCGTATTGCTTAAGGGCAGTACAGCATGAACGATTCATGTTAACCTAGCTTGAACGTATAATAGCGATTTCGTTCTGCATGACTGGTTAGTCTTGTGGTCATAGGTCAAGAATTTGTCTGGGCTTAATTGCACGGCCGAATCTTGTGATATAGCCAGGTTGTTCCTGTCGTGGCTGGCTAATTGGCTGTTGAACGAGTTCAGGTTGCGGGTCTGGGGTATCACTGTGGGGTGGTGTATGCTGGTGGTTCTCTGGTGTACTTGGGCTCTCGCTTGTCTTGCGGAGGTGTCGTCTGTTGCGTCGAAGCATTTGTCCGTCTTCGGTTTGGATATGGTAACTCCTGGGTGTGCTAGCAGGTTGTGTTATCTTGGCTGGCTGCCATGAGCCATCCTGTTGATGGAAACGGATGTGTGTCCCTGCTGTTAAAGGGGGTAGAGCTTTGACAGACCTGTTGTAGTATAACTGTTGTCTGCGCTGACATGCTCCTCTGCGGTTCCGGAATACATGCTGAGGGGTGACTTGGGGCTGGAGTCGTGCAGCAGTTATGGGAAGAATTGATCGTAACCTGCGGCTCATCAAGAGTTGAGCTGGGGAATTTAGGTTATCCACGGGAGTGTTGCGGTATTCTAAGAGTCCAAGATAGTAGTCCTTGTCATCAGCTCTCGCTTTTCCAAGGATGCGCTTTGCAGTTTGGACGGTTTTCTCCGCTAGGCCGTTGCTTTGAGGATACCTGGGGCTTGTGGTGGTATGTTTGAAATCCCATGCCACTGCAAATCTGTGAAACTCCTCTGCGCTGTAGCAGGGGCCGTTGTCGCTGATGACACGCTCGGGTATGCCATGGCGCGCAAAGGCTGCCTTGAGTTTGGTGATGACAGCTGTTGCAGTGCAGCTGTGGAGCCCTTCCATCTCAAAGTATCGACTATAGTAGTCTACTATGACGATGTAGTTCTGTTCGTTCCACGTGAACAGGTCAGTTCCTACCACTTGCCATGGTCTTTCAGGGATGATGTGTGATATTAAGGGTTCTTTGGTGTTGGCACTGCGTCGTTCCTGACAAATGTTACATTGTCCCACCATTGTTTCAATCTCCTGTCCCATTCGCGGCCAGAATAAAAGGTCTCGTGCTCTGTTCTTGCATTTCTCCATGCCCATATGTCCCATGTGAATGCGGTCTAGCATGTCCTTTCGTAAGCTCTGGGGGACTATGATTTTCTCTCCTTTGAACATTATGCCGTCGATTTCGGAAATTTCACATCGGTGGTTCCAATACTCCCGAATGAGTAGTGGGCATTGTTTGCCTTTGTCGGGCCAACCGGTCTTTGTGGCCTGCTTCAGTGCCATAAGCTGGGTGTCTTGTACTGTCGCTGCTATTATTTCCTTCAGTTTGTTGTCACTTACTTGGAGGTTGGTTATCAGGGTGTGTATCTGCGCATCCATGCCTTCGCTTAAGCTGTCGTCATGATATTCGATGGCTTTGCGTGACAGAGTGTCGGCCACTGGTATCTGTTTCCCAGGTTTGTGGAGGATGTGAATATTGTACTTTTGGAGTTGGAGTATCATCCTCTGGAGACGAGGGGGGGCTGAGGCGAGAGGCTTCCTGAGTATCGCCTCCAGTGGCTTGTGGTCGGATTCTACAGTTACTGTTCTACCGTACATGTACTCATGGAAACGCTTACACCCGAACAGTACAGCATACAGCTCCTTTTCTATTTGGGCGTAATTCTGTTCTGTACTGTTAAGTGATTTGGATGCGTAGGCGACAGGCTTATCGTGCTGGAGTAGAACTGCACCTAGGCCACTCTTTGAGGCATCTACTTGCAATGTGAGTTCCTTCTTTGGGTCGAAGTATGCCAATACTGGGTGATTTGTGATCAGTTCTTTGATCTGCTTGAACGCTTTGTCGTGGATAGCATCCCATATGAACTCGCAATCTTGTTTTAGCAATTGTCTGAGCGGTGCGTTCACCTCTGAGAGGTGTGGCGTGAATCTGGCCAAGTAGTTGACCATGCCTAGCAAGGTTTCTAGCTCAGGTTTGGACTGTGGTGGCTGCATCTCTTGTATGGCTTTTACCTTTTGTGGGTCTGGGCTGATGCCTTCACGTGAGAGCCTGTGGCCAAAATAGCTAACCTCTTGGACTCCAACACGGCATTTGTCGGGGTTCAGTTTTAGTCCTCTTTCTCTTGTGCGTTGTAGCATGGCTCTTAGGTTAGTGTCATGTTCTTACCGAATACAAGGATGTCGTCAACTATGGCAGCAACACCTTTGAGGCCTTCGTAAGTTTCATTTACGCGCCTCTGGAATTCGTCCTGTGCCGAATTGATCCCAAAGGGCAGTCGGAGGAACCTGTACCTGTCAAACGGTGTATTAAATGTGGTCAGCATTGATGATTTTGTGCTTAACTTAATGGCCCAGTAGCCTGAACTTGTGTCTAGGACACTGAAGTAGCGGGCTCCCGTGAGCTTTGTGGTGACATCTTCAAGTGTGGGGAGTGGATAGTGGGGCCGCTGAATAGCCTTATTGAGGTCTCTGGGGTCTAGACACACTCGCAGATTTTTGCTTTTAGGTTTCTCGACTACCACTAGGGCATTAACCCATTCAGTGGGTTCCGTTACCTTGACAATGATGTTGTTGTCCTCCATTTTGTCGAGCTCCTCCTTCAGCCGAGCTCGTAGTGCGATGGGGACTCTGCGTGGAGGGTAGACCACTGGCGTTGCATGTGGGCTGACCCGGAATGTACATTCTCCAGCGAATTCTCCAATGCCCTGGAAAACATCTGCATACTCCTTTAGTATGGTCTCCGGGTCGTTGTACGTATTTGTTTCCTCTTTACTTACTCCCATTATTAGTTTAATGAGGTTTAGGTCTAAACTGGCACTTAAACCTAAAATGGGCGGTGCTTTGGCCTTGACAATGTGGAACTCTAGCAGCGCTGAGTGCTTGTCGTGCTCACATTCTAGCGTGCAGGTGCCTCGGATTTCCAATGCGTTGCCTCCATAGGCTGTAACAGATTGTGTTAAATAATACTCTTTTAAATAATGCATTAAAAGTGTTATTTGGTATTGCATTAATTTCCGCACCCGAGTCTATTTTGAACCTGATTGTTTGCTGGCTAGGTCCAACTTTAATGTCTGCATAAGCCTGTACATTGCTTTTGTTTGTATTCACCGTTGTGATGCTGTCAATAAACAATTCACACTGCTCTTCTTCATTATTTTGCTCAATAGCATGCACAGGTCTCCTCTGAGGCTTTGGTGGAGCGGCATTCTTGGTCTTGCAGGCTTTTGCAAAATGGTTGTACTTTTTACATTTCATACACTGTCTGCCTTGAGCTGGGCACGTTTCCCTTGGGCTGTGTGAGCCTGCACATCTGTCACATTCTCTGTGCATTGGTTTATGATCTTTCGTTTTAATGTATCTGTGTGCATTTTGTCGTTGTCTTGTTGCATTCACAGCATCAATTTTTTGGGCGTCTTTTGATCCAGTCATCTCTTTTAATTGCATCTGTGCAAGCTCGTGGGAGCGGGCGATATCTATGGCCTTCTCTAATGTTAGTTCGGCTCCCTGACTTAACAGCTTTTCACGGACCCGCGGGGAGTTCGTGGCGAACACAATGCGGTCCCTGACCATTTCGTCACTGTTTGGGTAGCCGCAGTCTTTCACGAGTAGCTTCAGCTCAGTTATAAAATGTTCAAATGTTTCGCCGTCGGCCTGCATTTTATCATGGAAGCGATATCTGGCATATATTGGGTTGGATTTGGGAGTAATATAAGCTGCATACTTATCGTAGTATGTCTGTAGCTTTTGAGCTTCGTCTTCTGAAAGTGTCCAGGTGTTGTATATGTCCTGTCCCTTCTCCCCGATCCATAAAAGAAGGTAACTGCACTTCTCTGATTCGCGTTTCTCCCGCAATGGGCCAGAAAACATCAGCTCGGCTTGTTGTTTGAACCGCCTCCATGCTTCGGGCAAGTTGGCTGAATTCCAATCCATCCGCGGTGCGGGAATGCCATACGTTTCCATGATCTTCGCTGTGCGTGGGTCTTCGTTACCCTGACACCATGTTGTATTTGCCCTTTGGCAGGTTTTCTAGCTTTATATGCAATAAAGAGAAGAGACTGGTGTAGTTTCAATCACTGTTTACTCAAGCTTCATGTTCTTCACACACAGGGTTTTTCCACCATCTGCTAGTCTCGCGATAATGAAGTCACACATATATCGTACTCAGTGTAACTGAGGCATTAATAACATCAGGATGTTACAGTATCTTTATTGTTTGACTGGTTTTGAAAATAAAGTCATAAGTAATGTAGTGTCACTGGACAAGCTTATTTTAAAGCAAGTTTGCATGAACGTTCTTAAGGAAAAAATATGTTGCAATCCAGGTTTTATCTTGCACATCTTAGAACTTCATGTTTTGCCATCCTGGCTATATTTATCACAGTTATCGAAAATAATGTGGGATTTGTCACTCAACTCAAAATATAATCGCGTTGTTTATTACCTCAGAAAACACCGTCAGAGCTCACATGGAATGATAGCGCCACAAGTATCTTTATTCATTGTATAATATTAATTAGATTGTTAAAATTTTTGTAAAACAACAGATAATAAGCATTTTGTTTAACACATCATCATCATCATCAACTTTATTTATATAGCGCTTTTAACAATGTAGATTGTTTCAAAGCAGCTTTACAGTGTTAAACAGGAAAATAATGCAGCATAATTTTATTCAGCTGTATAGCCATTCTGGAAAAATTTCAAGTATCATACAGTGACAGTGTGTGCTTTAGATCAATAATTTGATCAGTAATTTAGTTTAAATGGTTAATTTAGTTTATTATTTAGATGTATTTCGATGTTTAGTTGAAAAATTTAGTGTCCCCAACTGAGCAAGCCAAGCCAGAGGCAACAGTGGCAAGGAAACCAAAACCCCATTAGGTGACCTAATGGAGAAAAATAAACCTTGGGAGAAACCAGGCTCAGTCAGGGTGCCAGTTCTCCTCTGGCCAATCAACAAACAGCGTATTATTATTATTATTCTGGCAGTTTTACAGCTCGGAGGTCATAATAGATCAGAATATTCGAGGGACCGGGGGCAACATGCTGGAGACGGGTTTATTGAGGATGATGTTGATTAAATAATTATTAAAGTGCAATATTCGAATGATCGGAGGCAACACGCTGGAGACATTGAGATGCCGTGTCGATGAGGCAGTTTCAGGGGGAGTCTAATCACGGTCTCCCAGACACTTCGGGGTCCTGTGTTGGTCTTCTCTGGGCGCAGGTCCACCATCTGATCTGGATACGGCCCGGATCCAGCTGACTGCAGTAAACCTCGGGATAAAACAGAGAGACTAACATTAGCGTAGATGCCATTCTTCTGATGATGTAACGAGTACATCAGGTGTTATGGGAAGTGTTCCCGGTTCCAACTGACCTAGTTAATGCAGCCTAACAATCATTTCATTGAAAAAGTGTTTTATGTGTATGCCACAGTAAAGAGATGTGTTTTTAGTCTAGATTTAAACTGACAGAGTGTGTCTGCTTCCCGAACAATGTTAGGAAGACTGTTCCAGAGTTTAGGTGCTAAATAGGAAAACGATCGACCACCTGCAGTTGATTTGGATATTCTCGGTATGATCAACTGGCCAGAATTTTGAGACCGCAGTAGACGTGATGGAGTATAATATGTTAAGAGCTCGCTCAAGTATTGGGGAGCTAAACCATTTAGTGCTTTGTAAGTAATAAGTAAGATTTTAAAATGTATGCGATGTTTAATAGGCAGCCAGTGCAGTGTTGACAGAACTGGGCTAATATGGTCATACTTCCTGGTTCTAGTAAGAATTCGAGCTGCTGCGTTTTGGACCAGCTGGAGTTTATTTATTAAGCGAGCAGGGCAACCACCCAGTAGAGCATTACAATAATCTAACCTTGAGGTCATGAACGCATGAACTAACTGTTCAGCATTTTGCATTGAGAGCATGTGCCGTAATTTAGATATATTTTTAAGATGGTAGAAAGCAGTTTTACAGATGCTAGAAACGTGGCTTTCAAACGAAAGATTGGTATCAAAGAGCACACCCGGGTTCCTCACATGCAATCTAACATACAATCTAACAAATCTTACTTCATGTTTTGCTATTCTGGCTATATTTATCACAGTTATTGGAAATAATGTGCGATTTTTCATATAGACTAAACTAAAAATATATGTGTGTTGTTTATTACCTCAGAAAACACGGTCTGAGCTCACATGGAATGATAGCACCATACAGAGATCACGACAAACTTCATCGTTTAAAGTAAGTATCTTTATTCATTTGATTATATTCCTGATTGTTAAAATGTTTGTAAAACATCAGATCATAAAGAATTTTGTTTAACACATGCAGTCTAACTAACAAATCTAACTTCATGTTTTGCTATTCTGGCTATATTTATCACAGTTATTGGAAATAATGTGCGATTTTTCATATAGACTCAACTAAAAATATATTTGTGTTGTTTGTTACCTCAGAAAACACGGTCTGAGCTCACATGGAATGATAGCGCCATACAGTATGAGATCACGACAAACTTCATCGTTTAAAGTAAGTATCTTTATTCATTTGATTATGTTCATTAGATTGTTAAAATGTTTGTAAAACATCAGTTTGATCACTAAGCATTGTTTAACACATGCAATCTAACATACAATCTAACAAATCTAACTTCATGTTTTACTATTCTGGCTATATTTATCGCAGTTATTGTAAATAATGTGCAATTTGTCTCGTAGACTTAACTCAAAAATATATTTGTGTTGTTAATTACATCATATGTAATTACATTACATATTACATCATAGAAAACGCTGTCGGAATTCACATGGAATGAAAGCGCCTTATGCTGCGTTCACACCAAACGCGAATAGAGCGTCCGGAGCGAATGATTACCATGTTAAGTCGATGCAAACACGCATTGACGCGCGTCTGGATGTCCTGCGGCGCATTTTAGCGTGGCGCAAAGGACGCAAATTCGCCTCGTTCGCACGTCCAAGTGGTGCTTTTTGTGCATTCACGCGTTTCAAGCGAATTCGCGTCTGACGCCCAAGTTGAAAGATCTGAACTTTGCCATCTATTCGAGCTGTGTTAACCAATCAGGAGCCTGCTCGCTGCTGTCACGTGGTAAAGTGACATGATGAGAATCCCAGCATAATTTAAAAATACTGTTATTGTGTCACAAAATGTAGTTTTAAGAATTTTTCAGGCAAGAATGTAGTTCTTTAAAGCTCAAATCTGTGGTTTATTTGTAATCGCCTATTTGCAAATTGTATCTTGCGGTTTTGGAGTTGTGAGATCCAGGCGATAACCGTGCGCTCGTTAACCCCGGCGAGAGCAGCCTTACCTCGGCCAGTCCTAGCGTTTGCCGCTGGCTCTGATGTCTCTGTAGTGGTTAAACATGATATATAATTCCTCTTGTGTAGATCTAACAGGCGATCTTTGGGCTCATGAATCTATCATTTATTGCCTGTCAAATTGTTTTGAATGAGGGCAAAGAGAAGTTTCATAACTTTATTTTTTAGGATATTTAAATATACATGCAGTGAAGATAATCCAGGTAGTGCGTTGCCTGGACCACATTTGTGTGGCTATTAATGTTTAATATATTTTTTTTATGAAAATGAAAAGAGACAGAGTGGTGTTTCATGACATATTTCTCCTGGGGCCCTATCTTGCACCCAGCGCAATTGACTTTGTACACCGACGCATGTGTCATTCCTATTTTGCACCCGCGCAAAGCGCGCTTTTCCCTCCACAGAAGCACGTCGCTAAACTAGTGAATGCACTTGCGCTCCCTGGGCGGTTCAGCGCAAAAAAGGAGGCGTGTTCCGGCGCAAACAATCCCTGGTGCTATTTTGCTGTTCCATTAAACAATTGCGCCACTGACCAGAAAAAACCTAGTCTAAAGTCAGTGGCGCGTTGCGCGTTGTTCATTATGCTATTTTAAGGGCGCATGCTTGACCATAATGTATAGCGTGCACAACGCGCATACACTTTGCTCATGTAATCTACACAGATGCAACAGTTATTTTTGCAAATCATAAATTGTTACACTAAAAAAATATTAACACATGAGATGACGGAAATCATTGTGGTGTGCCACGAAGATGTGAAAAAATAGGCATAAATCTAGCTTACAAATGATTCAGGCTAATTGTAATAATTAAGGATAAGACCTGTTTGCCCAATAGTGGCAAGACATATATGTATATAAGGACATCTGACAAATTGGTTTGTCCGTCAAGAACCAGGAAAAAAAATCGACTAAAAAACTGAAAAAACTGAAAGACTGAAAAAAAAAAAAGACTGTGAAATCACCTTTACCATAATGTACAACATTACAACTTCACTTCTCTGTCTTTCACTGCTCCTACAAGAACATCAGTCTCCTCGGCTGTGAACCGCTCCTGGCGTGCGCCTGGTAAATACGCCATAATAATAGCAATCCATAATGGAACTTGCGCACCTGCTTTTAAAGGGAATGTTGGATGACGCTCGGATTGGTTTATTCACGTTACGCCCAAACCACACCTATGAATAATGAAGCTACTTCAGACCAACCCATTTTAGATTTGCGCCGGGCGCAAGAGCCATTTATCCCGCCGGGAAAATAGCAACAGCGCCGAGACCCGCCCACAAAGTTACTTGCGCTTCACGCTTTGACACTAGCGTTTCAGATCGTTAAAATAGGGCCCATGGAGCGCCTTGAACACACGTCTATTTAGCTTCAAACACTCGATTTATACGCACGTCCAAAATTCGCTGTGGATGTGCGAATGGATTCAAAATGTTCAAGCATCCAACTAGACGCGAATTTAACGCTCCATTTTTGCGTTTGGTGTGAATGTAGCATTACAGTACAAGATCACTATTTTTACCAGTTATCGGAAATGTGTGAAATGTGTTGTTTATTAGATCACAGAAAAAGCATGATAAAGTGGATTAGTTATATTAAAGGAACACGCCGACTTTTTGGGACTTAAGCTTATTCACAGTATCCCCCAGAGTTAGATAAGTCCATACACACAATTTTCATCTCCGTGCCATAACTCAGTCTGATGCACCCAACGCTAGCCTAGCTTAGCACAAAGACTGGAGGTAAACGGCTCCAGCTAGCCTACTGCTCAATAAGTGACAAAATAATGCCAACATTTTCTTATTTACATTGTGTACTAAGACCAACAGAAAATGAAACGTTGCGATTTTCTAGGCCGATATGGCTAGGAACTATACTCTCATTCCTGCATAATAATCCAGGAACTTTGCTGCCCTACCATGGGTGCAGCGGCACAATGATATTACACGGCACCTGAAAATAGTATCCAGCACTCTCTCTGTGTAAGCAGGTTGTCACGTTGATGGAAGTTAGACTATTTTCAGGCACTGTGTAATATCATTGTGCCGCTGCACTCATGGTAGGGCAGCAAAGTTCCTGGATTATTACGCAGGAATGAGAATATAGTTCCTAGCCATATTGGCCTAGAAAATCGCAACGTTTCATTTTCCATTGGTCTTAGTACACGATTTAACACATCACAACATGTAAGTAAAAATGTTGGCGATTGAATTTAGCATTAATCAGCATATTTCAATACACTGTTCTTTATGATCATTATGATCAATGACAGCCTCACTGACAGTCATCATTCACTTGCATTCGGTAAATGATAAATGATGCAATTAAATATAAATTAGCATTATTAAAAGAATATGCAACCTTTTATCATGTATATTATATCAAACTGTTACATTCCAACCACTATACAAAGATATGAAGTATGTGTTAGGTGTTTTGTTCATACAATGTAGGTCAATTGGATTCAAAACTTTTATTAACATACAAAAGGACAGTTCAGTATGTACATTGCAAAACTATGATATTTGGTTGTTTCATGTAATTAGTTGTTTTTCTAAATAAAAAAGATTCAAAACTGAGATCAGCTGATAATGATGTATTCGTTGTTTCATTAGGACTCATCTCCAGCAGACAGACCAGAGTGATGAAAATGGGAATTCTTGCTGTAACTGAGGATGATGTCGCCCATAGCGCGCTGCCTTCATTTACAAACTTTGCTGTTGTTTTGGAGGAGGCAATTGTTCTGAAAGACATTTCAGACCTACCATCTGCTCTTTCTTGCCTGTTTGGGCTTATCTACGCCTTGGATTTTGAATACCCAAAAGAACTCAAATATACTTTTGAGGTAATCGAGAAGGTGTTTATGGAAATGGGCACGCACTGCTCTGCAAGGGTACAGTCCTTGAAAACTAAACTCTTGCTGTGAACATTCAAATCTTGTGTGGGCATCTTTGAAGTTGAACAGATATTAAATAGTATCTTGAAAGGATAGTTCACTGAAAAATTTTAAATGATGTCATTTATTCACCCTCAAGTTGTTCCAAACTGGTATGAATTCATTTGTTTTGTTGAAAACAAAAGAAGATATTTTGAAGAGGTTGTAACCAGGCTGATTTAGGCCACCATTGTCTAGTAAATTTATACCAGTTTGGAACAACTTAAGGGTGAGTAAAGGATGACAGAATTTTTATTTTTCGGTGAACTATCCCTTTAATGTTAAAATCTGAAACATACGAAAGGATTGTTGAACTGTGAATTGTTAAATTATGTTTTAAGAATGTTTCGTTTTTTTGGTGCTATGGAAATGGGCACTTTCTGCTCTGCAGTCTCTGAAAACTAAACTTGCTAGGAACGTTGAAATTTTGATGTGAGCATCCTTTTTAAAAAAACATCTTTTTGTTTTTTATTGATTTTTGACATTTTCCAGGATTGTTTTTTTATTTTATTTTAATCGACTAATTTTTTTCAGTTAAGAAAGATTGCTATTATTTGACCTTGGTTGGTATTTATTTCAATATTCAGTATAATAAACAACTTGAAAACTGCAGTTATAGTTTTATTTTTTAACATTGTGTAAATGCTAACTAGAACAAAACATCTTTGTCCGTACAACTCACAATTTATTGAAACAAACCAACAAGGAATTACAAGTCGTTTTAACTAAAAAAACTGTGTTAGCCAAACAAAAAAAGAGTCCTGTGACTTTACTCCGTGATTTGGGTTGAAAAAAGTTCACGTAACATAATTTACTGAAACAAACCAACAAGGAATTACAAGTCATTTTAACTAAATAAACTGTGTTAGCTGAACAAAAAAGAGTCCTGTGACTTTACTCCGTGAACAACTTCGTCCAAAGTTGAGTAAACTCAACAAAGCTGTGCAGCAAGTTGCCTTGAAATTTTGAGTTGAGTCAACTTTTCATTTTTTACAGTGTACTTTTGACTTTTACTTCGTTACATTTTGTTTATACTTTTTACAATGATTATACTTTCTACTCCTCTACATTTCTACAACGTTCTGTTACATTTTCGTTACATTTTCTGATCAGTTTCAGGGCTCGACATTAACGCTTGTCTGCTTGTCCGGGACAAGTGAATTTTTCTGACGGTAACAAGTTTGCACTGTTGATGGTCACGCAGCCTCTTGAGGAGAAATGGAAACAAATCAGAGCCACTCACACAGAGAAACGCAGTCACATACTGCAGTAATAATGTGAACGACTGAAAATGACACTGATTTAATATGACAGTTCCATAAACTATTAATTAACATTAAGTCACTTACATTTTAGATGCAATATTGACTGTTATTCAGCGTGTTCAGCAGCGAAAATATTTCCAAGCTCACATCAGAAACATAACGCATCTCACAGCAGCAGTGTGTTACTGCGTTTTGAATTAATTGATTGAATCAAAGATTCAATGACCTATTCATAAACATCTGCCTCATTCCTGAACAAATTAGCCATTTCAGCAAATCGACTCAATGATTCACTCATTAAAACCTGCCGCCACCTACTGGCAGTTTAGTTTCATGTTTAAAGATTCTTTCCAACATTCCTTATTTGTATGCAAAAAAATATTTAAAACAATCTCATAACATTATTTAATGCAGTTGTAATTTTTCAGTGTAAATTATTTAATTTTGATTAGACCTATAGTGTCTTATTCTAGTTTAATTTATTGATCAAATTTAAGAATATAAAAAAGGAAAGCCCTTTATAAAAGGTAAAAAATCACATATATGCA
This sequence comes from Gobio gobio, assembly GCF_949357685.1. NCBI lineage: Eukaryota > Metazoa > Chordata > Actinopteri > Cypriniformes > Gobionidae > Gobio > Gobio gobio. Next base: position 15,478,773 of record NC_137111.1, on the reverse strand, counting down.
GGTGTTTTCTGGATCCTGAATGTGTTTAGATATACCCTCACATTTGTGTTTATTAATGTTACTTATAAAATTTTCATGGCTAAAGTCAGTGATAACACTGTATTCAGCACAAACTCTTCTACAATATGTGACCAGCATGTATGTAAAAGTTTATAGTTTTGAGAAAATTACATTTATGCGTAGTTTGTGAAAAAAAATTCACTGAAATAAGGCCATATTGAATATTTGTTCACAAGACTTGAAAAATGTATCTTGTAGCATAGAATTTTTGCTTCAAAACGATGTGAAAATCATTTACATAAAACAATAGGCCAGTGGTCAGCAACTGGCTCCCCTCCCGGGCGTGTAAGTTCTCGTCCGCACTAATGGGCAAGGCTTACACTGCCTGCCAAGAAGCCGTGTCATCTCTGCATGCCATGGTGCTCCTGCAGGTCCACCAGGCCAAAGCGCTAAAGGAATTGCACTAGGGTAGTTCTGACCGAGGGGTTATGGGGCGTGCGGCGATGGACCTTGCTCTCCGGGCGACGAAAGTCACTGCATGCTCCCTGGGTCGGGCGATGTCCACCTTAGTGGTCCAGGAACTTCACTTATGGCTGAACCGGGCAGACATGCGTGATACCAACAAGGTGCGTTCCTCAACGCCCCTGTCTGTCAGGCTGGCCTCTTCGGCAATGCCATCGAGATCTTCACCCAGCAGTTCTTGGTGGCCCAGAAGCAGACGGAGGCAATCAAGAACATCCTGCCCAGACGACCCGCTGCTGCCTCCACCGGCGCGTCGCCGAGGGCGTCCCCCTGCGTCCCAAGCAACAGCCTCCACCTGGGAAGCAGGGCGTCGGATGTAAGGGTGGAGGTCCCATATCAGCAGGACCGTGGTCAGACCCTTCGTTTCTCCGGGCCGGAGTGCCCTTAGAACAAGTGTCCAGGCATGCTGTGGTCTTCACAGATGCCTCATCCACCGGCTGGGCTGCCACGTACAACAGGCATGCAGTTTCAGGTCTGTGGACGGGACCTCAATTGCATTGGCATATCAATTGCCTCGAGTTGCTTGCTGTACGTCTTGCGCTGGGCCGCCTCAAGAGGCTGCTACATGGCAAGCTCGTACTGGTCCGTACGGACAGCACTGCGGCCGTTGCGTTCATCAACCGTCAGGGTGGTCTACGCTCCCGTTGCATGTTCTAACTCACCCGCCATCTCCTCCTTTGGAGTCAGAAGCATCTGAGGTTGCTTCGTGCCATTCACATCCCAGGTGCACTCAACCAGACAGCCGACGAGCTCTCATGGCAGCCGACACCTCCGGGAGAGTGCTGACTCCATCCCCAGGTAGACCTGTTTGCCTCTCCGGACTCGTCCCATTGCCAGTTGTACTATTCCCTGACCGGGGGCAACCTCGGCACGGATGCACTGGCGCACAGCTGGCCCCGGGACCTACGCAAGTATGCGTTTCCCCCAGTGAGCCTTCTTGCACAGACCCTGTGTAAAGTCAGGGAGGACAAGGAGCAGGTCTCAGGGCTCCAGTGTAACTTTTTTCACTAGGAGCACAGTGGTCCCCAACTGAAAATTTAGGGGCGCACACCGTAAATCAACATGCTAACCAAATCTACTATTTTCCACTGTATTATTAATAAATACTTTGATAATAAAGGGCTCCAGACTTACATTTAAGAGCAGTGGTACCAGCTGGAGGAAAATGTATCATAAGGTTAATTTAATCATAAAATTACTATTGTTTTGCATTGTTTTGTTAATAAGTGCAGTTACTAATAATAGTACATGTTTGTTTATTTGAAATTTAACATTGAAGTGCTGAGCTTGAATTATTATGCAGAAAAAAAAATACTTTTATTAACAGGAATGTGCAAAAACCTCATTTTTATAAGGAAAATTGTAATATTCCACTCTTATTAAATGTACTATTGTTATTCTATAGTATCATACTGAACTAAAAATAGCACTCTTTACTAATCCAGTCACAATTTGAAGAAAAGTTTTAGTTTTTCATGAGACTTTGTGACTTCCTACTTTTTTCCATAAGTGGAGTGGAAATGTCTAATAAGTCAAATAAGTGCTTCTATGCCACCACCTACTGGTTATAGTGGGATTTTTTTGTTTTTGTTGTTGCCATAAAGTGGCCAGTACCTTTAAACTTTTAGTTTTACAAAATTTCACACTAAAAATAATATTTTGATCTGATATCTGTGTTTTATAACAGAAAATTCTGCACCAAACGCTTCCCACTCTGTCTCGCAGTAGTGATGTTATTAATTCTGTGGTGAATTCAAATGCTTTATCCCTGGATCTCCCTGCGCTGTTTAGTAATGGTGTCACGTGATCGAGATTAGCCGATGTGTGAGCTTGTGCTGCGCTGTCTATTATTGCTACGCGCTGATAAATGGTCCGTGCAGCACAGCTCAAACTAGTAGCACGGTTCCATTCCGGTTTCGCTTCGTTTGCTGTCCGATGTTTCTCAAATGTAACAGAAATGGCAGCTCTTATCAGTTGGGCACCGCGGTGGTCGCTCCAGTGCGACCTCCAACCAAATTGGGATGGTGGTCCAGTGGGTTAAACCATGGAACTGACACACAGAAGGTTTCTGGTTCGATCCCAGCGGTCACCACCAGTGTGTCCTTGAGCAAGGCACTTTACTCCATGTTGCTCCAACAAAGGCACTGTAAGTCGCTTTGGATAAAAGCGTCTGCCAAATGCATAAATGTAAATGTAAATGTAAATTCAGTCGCACCAGTAGGAAAAAAGGTGACCTGGTTCCCCGAACTAACTCTTCTCGCCACAGCCCCTTTCCCGCCACGGCCCATTCCCCTGAGGGAGGACCTGATTTCTCAGGGACAGGGCACTCTATGGCAGGGGTTTTCAAACTTTATGATGCCAAGGACCCCCAAATATGATGCATCTTTTATGAGGGACCCCCTTCCTATAATCCATCTATATATTTTTATGTATGAATTTTTTATTAGATAAATAGCTGTTAATAATAAATAGTGTGTGACATTATAACAACAACATATTGTTTCCAAACTTAAATTGGTTATACTTAATGTTGGATGTATAAACCTGAAGAAGACATTTTTTTATTTAAAAATTATTTGTATAAGCAACTGTCACAATAAATGTATGTTAGCAGCTTCATCCTACGTTAAGAACCCCAGTGAGCAAGATAAAGGGGACTATAGTGAGAAAAACTCACCAGAAAGATACAAAGTAAACACATACAATTCTGGAAAGTATGTATACGACAAGAAAGGAGGGAAACATTTAAAAATGAAACAGAATGTTTGGTTGATTTTATCCAGTTTTGCTTTGTCTTTTCTGAGGACCCCTTAGAACCTTCTGGAGGACCCCTGGGGGTCCCCGGACCCCAATTTAAAAACCCATGCTCTATGGCACCCGGTTTGGCCGGTAGCGCTAAGTACCCGTTCTAAGTGTCGGCTTGCAAATCCACTCCCACCCTCTGGGCTGGATACGTGCGTCCATCTTCTCCAGTTGTGTTCCCCAGAAATGGCTAACCCTGTCGAGCTCCTCCGTCACCCCTTCGGTGTCAGACGTTGCGGCCGTCTGGTACCAGGCCTGCACCCGTATGCTTGTGGAACAAGTGTGTTGGCTGGGTTCCATATGTAGTGGTCCCTACGGCGACCCCATATGTGTATTCTTCCACTGTACCTGCTACCCTACTTGGCTAGCCCCGTGTCTTTCCCTTGACAGAGCCCGCTCTGTCGTCTCTGGCGGTGTTCTTTCCCCCCTGGAACCAGGCTGGAACCACCCCAGAGACTGCCATATGTTGTACTACCCTGCTAGGTTAGTCCTTATGTGTATTCCGCCACCTCTCCTTCCATTGAAGGACGTGGCTCCACAGCGTACCATCTCCCAAGACGGGCACGCTTTCTCAGCGTTATCCAATAGTCACACTGAGTGGGTCTTGCAGAAACAGCAGTGACTGACCTCCCTGCTGGAGCCCTGACTTTCGCACCATCTAATCGTAGTCCAGTGCGCTCAAGCAGGACACTGGAAAGGCCAGCATCCTGGTGTGTTGGTAGGATCCACAATTCGTGGGTCAGTACGCCAGGTGCTGCGCTTCCGCTAGAGGGTCACTAGTTTGGCTCCTCGGCAGAAAACAATGATGCGGCATTCCACTTCCTTATTTAAACCCGCGCCGCGGGGCGGAGCATGGAAAGCGTGAACCGCATGCCAATCTTCATTGGCTCGTTTTTAAACACTCAAAGTAGATTGGGGTCTGAAAACAGATCCCCAATTCGTCGGTCAGTTCCGACATACGTCTCTGTTCCCTCCTTCAGGGAATGAGGGTTACATACGTAACCGAGACGTTATTATTCACAATATGGAAAGAGGAAATAAATCATAGTTCGTTAAGAGCATGACTCAAACATGCCAGTAACGGGCTTATTCAAGTCCTCTTATTTTGTGAGCTATTTTTATCCATTCCGCATCTCCCACAGGCGGTCTGTGTTGCGAGTTGGTGAATGAAGATACATTACTTAGGTTACGTGTCACTACTGCTTTATTAATTTATACATTTTTTTTAACAGAGTAACAGCTCACTACCACTTACAAAAGATGTCAACAGGCAATTATATTTGCATTTTTCATCAATTCATTTTTTAAATTATCCCTTGACTATTTTCTGGCCCGCCATTCAGTAGCAAATGTTTTTTTTTTGGCCCTATGCCAAATTTACTTATCGACCCCTGCAATTCCTGCAGATCAGCGGATCCTGGAGAGGGGGGTAGTGTGACAAATCAGCCAGACTCTCTCACATCCTTCACGCAACGATCACAATCACCTGAGTTCTAATCACCCGCACCTGCATCCAATCACCTCATCACCACTCACCATAAAACACCAGCACTGCATCCCAATTCGCATACTACCCGTACTAAATAGTATTCGAAAAAAGAATTAGTATGTCCCAAATCGTAGTATGTTGAAAAGAGTATTCCAAAGATTCCCGGATGGTCTACTATTTCCGGTCAGAAGTGCAGATCGACACACTCTAAAGGCTGATATTGCCCACAACCCATTGTGAGACGGACGAGGATTCGATTAGAACTACAATCGCGGATAAAAAGTGTTGAAAATTACAAACATGACGGTTATGCGAGTCCAGCGGTTAAGTAGAGAGGATTAGATAAAGGGGTTTGAGTGAGCAATTATCAGTATTTAACCTGACGAAAAGGTATTTATTCAATATTATCCACATTATATTTCACCTGCAGAAGCATTGATAATGATACGTTTGGCCGTTAACTTTTAAATGCATTATTATATTTAAACAGCAAACACATGAGAGAAGTCTCTGCATTAAAGACCCATGAATGGCAGATCAACGTGCTACAATATTTCTCTCCGACACGGTAGGAAATTAAATTGAATGTGGAGGATTTGAACTGTGACGAAGATTGACAGGGCAGTTTAAACGGTGACGGAATGCACGTAACTAAGCAACAGAGTCCGTTATAGACGACGAAGTAGTATGTCCCAAAGCTTGCATACTCTTCTGCTACACACTCAAAAGTATGTACTTTTTCTTCACGAATAGAGTACATACTTTTAGGTCGTAGTATAAGTAGGCGAATTGGGATGCAGCACAACACTCACCTTCAGTCAGCGTCTGGCCTCAAACTAGGAATGACCCACTTACCTGTTCTCCACGAATCTTCCTGTGTGAGTTCCAGACTCCCAACGACTCTTACCTACGTGTTGGTTTCCTTGAAAGCTTCTGATACTCCAGCTGCTGGCTATCCCGGTACTCCTGAGCTCCTTCCTTGGGCATAAGATTGATTCCACTCTCCAATCATCACAATCTCACCCTTCACTGCCCTGGGTTCCCAAATAAAGTCTTCCTGTGTTCAATATTAACCTTGTCCAGTGTGTGTATCCTGACAGAAGGCCAGAGCAAGAACCCGCTGAAACTTTATGGAGAGAGTTAGCGGAACCCAGGGCAGCAACGAACACCAATGTCACTTCCAAAACAACCACTTCTTCACCTGTCTACGTTGCCAGTCCCATGGTCAAACCAGCGCCCTTCTCTGGTCTGGAGGAGGACTGCAACATATTTCTTCTTCAGTGCTCTCTGACGCTAGCCTGGTTTTACCAGACTCTCGTACATTTCATTTGTACATAGAGTCTGGCCACTCTCCATTGACAAGCGTTTACTTCCTTGAAGGCGGGTACTCTGTTGAAGTTTAAAACTATTGGATCTGCCAAGAGTCACTCTGGATCTGCCTAACCAATCACTAACGTTTGGTCGTGACGTATGTCACGCGCCGTTCGCCTTTGATTCTCACGTTAACTGAGCACACCACCTCAGTATCAGTGATAAAACCTCGTGCATTCGGATTGTTATTTATTCACGGTGGAGAGGAGAGTTTTGTGATCGGAACGCGCTGCTCTCGTGGTGCATATCTCGTGCAATCAATAACATGATTGTATGCTGTCAATAAAATGTAATATGCTTAGTATGATAAGAATAAATGCTGCCTTGAATAACAGCCCAATTCAAATGTTTACGTGCTTTTATTTTATTTTTTGAGCGGTGGTGAAATATTTTGCTCTTGTAAACACTTGCCAGTATTTAAAGAAATACAAGTCTAGAAATGAAAAATTACAGCTCACGCAAACGTACAGTGCTCTGAGAGGGTCTATAAAGGATATAAACAGTGAGTTTTCAAGTGATATATTCTTGAAAACTCAGAGATGTGGATTCGGAGAGCAATTACATTACCACACGACCTTGGTGTTTGTCAAAAGTCGATAATTCAGCCTGGGTTTTTCTCGCGGGTGGTGGGAGACGGACGGCTTCAGCAACTCCTTCACCACTAACGGAGCGACCACAACATCAGCAGTACAGCAGTGTTTGTTCTTGCTCCGTGTAACGGGAGTTCGTTTGTTCAGGGAAGAAGGAGGCGGGAACCGGCGAACGTTTAACAACTTTTAATCAAATAATAAACACAAAATGAAAGTAAAAGCGGCAGCCCCTCACGGATGACTGCCGCGCACAAACATAACAAAACCCAACTTAAAATCCAGGCCTAGTCCTCTCTCGTCCTTCACCGGTGTCGCTCGTCCTTATATGCCTCCGTGCTCCCTCATGAGAGGACTCGAGACCGGTGTGTCTCAATCACGCACACCGCTCTCGCTCGCTCGTCCACCTCGCCACACTCTTAACTTCTGGACATTCGTCAGCGCTGCCACACACTCGCATCTTTCACCGCCGCCATTACTGAACTACAACTCAAACTAGCGCATGACATCAACGTCATCGCTCTCAGCCACTCCCTCTGTTCGCTGATTGGACCGGTAAAAAATTGTTCGGGGGAAAACCTAAGCATACACCGCAGTCCCAGACGTAGTACTGAAGGAAAATGAAAATTGAGCGGAAGTACGTAGGAGGGCGGAGCCAGGCTACTCTGACGCTAGAGGCGCAACCACAACTGTTTCCCACAGAACAATCCAAGATTTCATTCATAATCTCTCACCTGTCAGGTTCAGCTCTCCAAAGGGCGGAGACCATTTGGTTCCACCAGTTCTCTTCAGAGTTTCATTTCTCACTTCAAAGAGGTCAAAAGTTGATCACGCTTGCCTGTCACCTGCAAAGAGAACCCGCCGGCTGACCCAAAACTTATGTTTATACTGTGGAGCAAGTGACCATCATATTAGGGCTTGTTCCATTCGTCCTCCTCGTCTTCTGGTCAGTTCCGTCTATAATACTGCTGTTACATCCTCACCATTGTCCACCAATGTGACATTGATTGCTGCTGAACTCTCTGTTACAGTCACGGCTCTCATCGACTCTGGGTCAGCCGCCAACTTCATCTCCAGCGACTTCTGCAGGCAGCTCCAACTCACTACAACCCTCTCCTTGACTCCGTACAAGGTTAAATCTGTGACTGGACGTAATTTGAACCGAGGGTATGTGAAGCGTCAAGTCAAATCAGTTATCATGCGAGTGGGCTGTCTGCAAAAAGAAATATTCACTCCTCTGGTTCTGTAGGGTTCCACCGCGGCAATCATTCTGGGGCTCCCCTGGTTAATGCAACACCAACCTGAGGTCTCTTGGTGCAATGGAGACGTTCTGAGGTGGGGTTTTAACTGCTTTCCTGCCTGTTTTCCTCGACTTCCTCGACCCACATGCCCATCTCCAGCAACGATACCTGTAAATTCTATGTCTCTAGAAAGTCCGCTAGAGAAGTAGTCCGTCAGCATCCCAGCCTAATATACACCATACTCAGACGCTTTCTGCCCAGCACGAGCCTCAGAGTTATCACCCCATCGACCATGGGACTGCGTTATCAACTTGGATCCGGGTGAGTCAGTACCCCGTGGTCATGTGTACCCACTTTCCATCCCTGAGCAGAAGGCCATGGAAGAGTACATTGAGGCACTTAATCAAGGGCTACATTCGACCATCTACTTTCTCCTGCTGCTTCCAGTTTCTTCTTTGTGGCGGAAAAAGATGGCGGCTTGCGGCCTTGCATCGATTACCGCACCTTAAACAAAATAACCAAGAAGTTCCGTTATCCTCTTCCCCTTGTTCCAGCTGCCCTTGAACATCTCCGTGGAGCAACCATTTTCTCCAAGCTAGATCTGCATAGTGCATATAATCCGATTCGCACCCGTGAAGGTGACGAGTGGAAGACTGCAAGACCCCCTCCATCTTCCAAGACTTCATGAACAAGGTATTTCGAGACTTCCTAAACAAGTTTGTACTCATTTACATTGTCGACATCCTTATCTTTTCCCGAAATCTGGTAGAACACTGCCACCATGTCACTGAGGTTCTCAAGAGACTCCGCACATACTCTCTGTATCTCAAAGCCGAAAAATGCAGCTTCCATCAACAATCCATGCAGCTCTTGGGCTACAACGTGAGTGCACGAGGGGTCACTATGGACAAGGGGAAGGTTTCTGCTATCACATCCTGGCCAACTCCCACGACCGTTAAAGAACTTCAAAGATTCCTTGGATTTTCTCATTTCTATCGACGATTAATTCAAAACAACAGCATTCTCACCGCCCCGCTCACCTCCCTTCTTAAAGGCAGACCCACGTCACTTTCCTGGAATCCCGAGGCCGAAAAGGTAATGCAGACCCTCGAAGAAGCCTGCACTTCAGTTCCCCTTCTGTGTCATCCAGATCTGGATAAGGTCTTCTGGGTCAAAGTTGACGCTTCCACTACTGGAGTCAGAGCCGTACTGTCACAGCAGCAGGAGAAAATAGCCAAACCTCTTCCATGTGCCTTCTTTTCCAGAAAACTATCCCCAGCGGAGCAGAACTATGATATCGGCAACCAAGAGTTACTCCATTAAACTGGCTCTGGAGGAAAGGAGGCACTGGCTAGAGGGAGCTCGTCATCCTTTTTGTGGTACTCACTGATCACAAGAACTTACAATATCTCAAAGAAGCTGAGAGACTAAATCTATGTCAAGCCAGGTGGGCTTTATTCTTTACCCGTTTCCGATTTGACATCTCCTATCGTCCAGGTTCCAAGAATGTACGCGCAGATGCCCTATCCAGACTCCATGCTCCCTCTGATGCCACCGAAATTCCAGAGCCAGTGCTTCCTTCCAGTGTCTTTGTTAACCCCATCCAATGAGATCTGGACAGCCAGTTAACCGAGGCCTCCCGTCTCGAACCTACTCCGCTGGGGTGTCCCACCGACCGCCGTTGTGTTCCACAAACCCTTCGCATCCAACTCATTGAATTAGCTCATTCATCTGTGGGTACTGGCCACCCAGGGACCTCTCAAACCCTCTCGCTCCTTCAAAATCTGTTCTGGTGGCCTGGCATGGCAAGGCACGTCAAGCGGTTTGTTCAAGGCTGTCAACTCTGTGCAGTATCTTAAGTTCCTCGCTACTTACCATCAGGTAAACTCCTTCCTCTTCCCATTCCAAGACGGCCATGGTCCCACTTGGGGGTGGATTTCATCACCGACCTACCTCCTTCAGAGGGTAACTCTTGTATCTTGATTGTAGTAGACAGATTCTTTAAAGCTTGTAAGCTGATCCCTCGAAAAGGGCTTCCCATGGCGATGGAAACTGCAGAGTCATTGTTCACCCAGGTTTTTTGCAATTTCGGCATCCCTGAAGATATTGTTTCTGATCGAGGGCCCCAATTTATTTCCCGTGTGTGGAAGGCCTTCTTCTCACTTCTAAAGATCACCGTCAGTTTGACATCAGGCTATCATCCTCAAGCTAATGGACAGACGGAGAGGAAGGTACAGGAGATCAACTGCTTTCTCCGGACATTCTGCCAGTGCCACCAGAATTCCTGGAATCAGTTCATTGCCTGGGCCGAGTACGCACAAAACTCCCTCCGTCAGTCAACCACCGGTCTCACTCCTTTCCAATGTATCCTTGGTTTTCAACCCCCTCTGTTTCCCTGGTCAGGTGAACCTTCAGAAGTACCCTCCGTCAACCACTGGTTCCGGGAGAGCGAGAGGGTCTGGGATGAGGCTCATCACCATCTGCAGCGGGCAGTTCGCAGACACACACACGCAGATGTCCGGCGAGGAGAAACACCCATCTACCAACTGGGACAACTAGTCTGACTCTCAACCCGAGACATTCGTCTGCGACTGCCCTGCAGGAAGTTGAGTCCTCCTTACATCGGTCCCTTCCAGGGTAACTTACCCCCGTAACTTACAAACTCCAGTTACCACCTCACTACCGCATCCATCCAGTATTCCACATGTCACTGCTTAAACCTTACTATCCTTCTGTTTGTACTCCCTCCACAGTCTGCCCAGGAAGACACGCCCTCCGAACCACCTGTCGAAGCTGATGCCATCCACTCCGTTCGAGAAATCCTGGACTCCCGACATCGAGGTGGTTGTCTGGAGTACCTGGTGGATTGGGAAGGATACGGCCTCGAAGAGAGGTCATGGGTACCCAAGGACAACATTCTCGATCCATCCATCGCAGTCATCCGAGCCGATCTGCTCCTCGACCACGCGGCCGGCCACCACAATGTCGGGGTCCATGGTCTGCTTCAGCTCTCTCACATCCTTCACGCAACGATCAAAATCACGGTACTCCTGAGCTCCTTCCTTGGCCGTAAAACTAATTCCACTCTCCAATCCTCACGATCTCACCCTTCACTGCCCTGAGTTCCCAAATAAAGTCTTCCTGTGTTCATCTTTAACCTTTTCCAATGAGTGTATCCTCACAGCAATAGGCTATATTGATTTAAAATGTGTAAGACATGTTTTGTATCAGTAAGGCTTATGCGGGGAGGGTGTAAATCATCATGATCATCATGACCATATTGTTGTGTTTTACACCTGGGAAGACAAAGGCTACGTACATCTACATTAATCTGGATAGATTTGAAAACTGAGTTTTCGTTTCAAAACACTCTCCGTCCACACTAGTGTTTTCCAAAAGTTTCTCATCCACACTGAAACTTCAGTACATGCTAAATTCAACTTATTGCGCATGCGTAAAACCTCATAAAAGCTCTATGAGATGATACAGACATCATAAAGTTATCACACAATTCTTCTGGCAGGATCATTTTATTTAGAAAAATATCTCATCATTCACTGATACGTCCAGGTCGCACTCGGTCAACCATTATTATGTTTGGTCTAAAACGCAACTCCACTCGTGTTTTGCTGCAGGACAGCAAATGCAAGTAAATTTTCTGTCATCCTTGCAGGACTGTGATATGAAGTGTACAAAGTAAAATATTTTAGCAACTGTGTGAAAGTGAATAGCACATAACTCTGTCACAATAGCGGTATAAACATACAAATCTATTGGTACAATATGCGCCACATGACTAAACATGCATCATCGTTTTCAATTACCTCTGTCTTCACAGTCCACGCTACGACGCGAAGATGGAGTTTTAAAATGTATCCACTTTGGAGAGCGTTTTCAAAAAGCTATGTTTTCGTTGACTTAAAAACTAACCAAAATGGTGAGAAAAAGATGCGTTTTCAAATGAAAACATTGGACATGGCCAAATACACTCCCATAATGGCTCTTTCAGCTGAATGGGACTGGTGAGGGAACTAGAACAAAGAATGTAAGAAGATTAAAATAATGGCTTTTTGATTGTATTTTATTTACAACACAACACAATCCAAATATTCATAACAGAGGACAAAAAGGCACATTATTGAGCACAATGATCTAAACACAGAGACTTGAACAGCCACACACCTTTGTGCCATTCCTAAAACAGTTCCTGTTCAACATACCTGACATTTCAAAGGTGTTTGGTTTTTCATTTAGAAAAAGTTTGAGTCAGCAGGACTCATCTATGGCATCTGGGGCCTGTTTCAGAAAGGAGGTTAAGTGAAAACTCTGAGTATGTTAACCCTGAAATAAGGGAAACTCTGGGTTCTCTTACGAGAGGTTCTCTCGTATTGCGTAAGTTTCCTTACGCATCGGGAAAGTATTCTTTCTTCGAGATTTCTGAAAACCCCAAAATTATCCTTAATTTTGTAACATTGTCAACGCAGTGCGGCAGCCTGGCAGACCATAGCAGGCTATTCCAGAGTGCTATTGGCTGCTCTGCTGGCAACTGCAGCAGCCTATCGGTGAGCCCCCGTGACGTGGCGACCAATGAGGGCGCTTCGCGCCCACCTGGCTTCATTTGCCTAGCCGTGGTAAGCCGCCTCCCCCTCGGGGCCCCCGGCCTAGGATCGCGCTGAAGTCCGAGCCTCCAAAGTCCTCCTAGCCAGAGGCGAGAAACGACGGTTAAGTCCCGCCGCGGCCGGACCACCGTCAAAACTCTCTTTCCTGTCACCCCCCACCACTGTGGCTGCTGCAGATGGATTTCACACAGCCAACGAGCCGGCAAAACTGCCCGAATTTTACGAAGTGCAAGGACGCGGCCCTCGCTCCCCTAAGAAGTCGAGGGATGCGAGTATTGAACTATCTGGACGATTGGCTCATCCTGGCGCAGTCAGAGGCCGAGCTCCTCGCCCACAGGGCAATGCTGCTCAGCCATCTGGACAGCCTGGGGCTCACGGTCAATTGGACCAAGAGCTCATTAGTGCCGACGCAATCAACCTCATTTCTGGGTTTGAATCTGGACACTGTGGCAATGTCAGCCCGCCTGTCACCCCAATGCGCGCGCCAAGTTCGGCGCATGGCTGCGTACTTCCGGCCGGGCAAAATCGCACCTCTCAAGCTCTTTCAGAGGATGCTGGGACGTATGTCCTCAGCTGCAGCTGTGCTCCAGCTGGGCTTAATGCGCATGCGCCCGCTGCAATGCTGGTTAAACGCCCGAGTGCCTCACAGAGCCTGGGCGTCCGGAGGCTTCAGGATCAGAGTGACTCAGGGCTGCGTTTCAGCCCTAGAGCCCTGGTTAGTAGCCGACTGGTACCAGCGGGGAGTGACGATGGGAGCCATCTCACACCACAAGGTCATCTCGACGGACGCCTCCACCTCGGGTTGGGGCGCCGTTTTCGAGGGCAGATCGGCCTCGGGCCTCTGGTCGAGCGGAGAAAAGCTCCTACACGTAAACTGTTTGGAGATGATAGCGGTAGAGAACGCGCTCAAGCAGTTTCTCCCGCTTATACGAGGACACCACGTGTTGGTCCGGTCGGACAATACCACAGTGGTGTCCTACGTGAACCGGCAGGGCGGTGTCAGGTCCAGGTGTCTGGGCAATCTGACAGAACGCCTGCTCGTGTGGGCACACAGCTCGCTGCGCTCGCTGAGAGCTGCGCACGTACCGGGCCACCTCAATGTGGGCCCGGACAAGCTGTCCAGGGGCCTCATTCTCCCAGGACAATGGTCCCTGCACCCTCAGACAGTCCAGCTGGTATGGCGCCAATTCGGCAGAGCGGAGCTCGACCTCTTTGCAACAAAAGAGAACGCCCGCTGCCCGACGTTTCTGTCCAAAAGCGAGGATGCGCTGTCCCAACCTTGGCCCAGCCTCCCGCTGTATGCTTTCCCGCCGATTTCCCTATTGCCCCAGGTCATAGCGAAAATCAGGGAGACGCGCCGCCCGGTGCTCCTTATAGCGCCGCGCTGGGAGAACCAGATTTGGTACCCAGAGCTGGTGAAGCTGTCGCACTCACCCCCCTGGCCAGTTCCGCTGAGAGCAGACCTCCTCTCTCAAGCAGGAGGGGCAGTTTGGCATCCCCATCCAGAGCGATGGTCTCTGCATGTATGGGTGACCAACGGATACCCATTGACCTGCCCGAAGGGGTTATGAACACGATTTCACACTCTAGAGCCCCCTCGACGAGGCGGTTATATAGTTGTAAGTGGTCGGTGTTCACTGAGTGGTGTGTTTCCAAGGGATTGCTGTGGGGTCCAGCGGGTGCTCTCCTTCCTCCAGGAGCTTTTGGAACTGGGCAGGTCCCCTTCCACGCTCAAGGTGTATGTGGCGGCTATAGCAGCGTTTGCTCAGACGACGCTAGGTAGCACGCTAGGAAGGAACGAGCTCATCATCCGTTTCCTCAGAGGAGCCAGACGGATGAATCCCCCGCGGCCCCCATCGGTTCCTATATGGGATCTGGCCTTGGTCCTAGAGGCCCTGAAGGCTCATCCCTTTGAACCGCTCGAGACTGTGGAACCAAGGTTCCTTTCGCTAAAAACCGCGTTCCTGATAGCTCTGGCTTCAGTAAAACGCGTGGGGGATCTACACGCGCTCTCAGTGAGCCCGACGTGTATGGAGTTCGGCCCGAATGACTCCAAGGTCATTCTTAGGCCGAGGCATGGTTATGTCCCCAAAGTGATAGGCACTCCCTTCAGGGCGCAGATTGTCTCCCTCTCGGCTCTGCCAGCATCCGATGAGGGGGACGGTGGCAATGTCCTCTGCCCTGTCAGGGCATTGAGGGTTTATGTCACACGCTCCGCCGCCTTCAGGCGTTCTGAGCAGCTTTTTGTTTCGTTTGGTGGGCGCACTAAAGGTCTCGCCTCCTCGAAACAGACCCTGTCCAGGTGGATAGTGGACGCGATTGCAACAGCATACGCTTCCAAACACCTGCAGTGCCCGCTAGGTGTCAGAGCACACTCCACTAGAGG
Source organism: Gobio gobio (assembly GCF_949357685.1). Classification (NCBI taxonomy): domain Eukaryota; kingdom Metazoa; phylum Chordata; class Actinopteri; order Cypriniformes; family Gobionidae; genus Gobio; species Gobio gobio. The sequence continues at coordinate 15,463,756 of NC_137111.1, read as the reverse complement.
CATGGCCTCTTCGTGGGCTTGGGCCAGAGGGATTTCCATCCACGATATCTGTATGGCGGCAGGCTGGGCCTCCCCGTCTACGTTCGTGAGATTTTACAATCTGGAAGTTCCTGCCTTACAGGCGAAAGTGTTATCAGTTTAATCGGGCTGTTGGTTCTGCCCAGTGATTCTGCGCAGACATAGCTCACATACTGGTTGTAAGTTCGGTACTAGGCTTATGTGAATTTGAAGGAGACCGGCGGTGCCGTTCCCTCATTTACGAGACAAGCTGTTGTGAGTTTGAAGGTGACCGGCGGTGCCGTTACCTCACTCATATAACAAGATATTGTGAATTTGAAGGCGACCGCCGTTGCCGTTCCCTCATTCATGAGACAAGGTGTGGCGAATTTGAAGGAGACCGGCAGGTGCCGTTCCCTCATTCATGGGACAGGGTGTTGTAACCACCCGTTGTAACCACCCGTCAGTTCGAATGAAGTGTCGGTATATGTGGTGGCCCGTTTTCCTTACCGGCCACCCTGCCCGAGCAGTGTTATGGTACCCGGTCCCCTGGGATACATATGCTGTACGCGAGGCGCGCACGGCGTTGACAATGTGTTCCCGATGCGTAAGGAAACTTACGCAATACGAGAGAACCTCTCGTAAGAGAACGATACTCGGTTACTTAACGTAACCTCGGTTCTCTCTAGAAGAGGGAACGAGTATTGCGTTCCTTGCCGCGCGCCCCGCGGGCTTTTACGCTTCAGAACTACGAAAACCGAATACGCAGCCCGTGAGCCCCGCTTATATACACGTGGCCACGCCCCACCTGTTGGCAAATGAAGCCAGGTGGGCGCGAAGCGCCCTCATTGGTCGCCACGTCACGCAGGCTCACCGATAGGCTGCTGCAGTTGCCAGCAGAGCAGCCAATAGCACGCTGGAATAGCCTGCTATGGTCTGCCAGGCTGCCGCACTGCGTTGACAATGTTACAAAATTAAGGATAATTTGGGGTTTTTCAGAAATCTCGAAGAAAGAATACTTTCCCGATGCGTAAGGAAACTTACGCAATACTCGTTCCCTCTTCTAGAGAGAACCGAGGTTACGTTAAGTAACGAGTATCGTTTTCTGTTTCAGAATGGGATGTATGTCAAACCTGAGAAAGCAGGGTAAGTCAAGCACGTTTCTAAAAGAGAGGTAACTTATACTCAGAGTCAGTTACCAGGGTAACATACTCTGTGAACCTAACCTGGTCAGGAGCAGGTTTTCTTTGGTAAACCCAGAGTTTCTTTCAGTCTCTTCCCCTTTTTAAAGCGCCAGCGGTGTTTAAATACTTAATTCATTCATTCAAACGCCACAAATGCTCTTAATACTGAGTATTTTGGTCGTATTTCAAGTATAAATATAAAAAAATTATAAATTTAATCTAAATCTAAAGTAAGCACAGTCTCCTCGTGATGACATAACATAGAATACTGTCTAACTCTTGATGGCTGCTCTGTCTTGTCCTCGTCGTCAGTGAGGAACCTGGGTGTGCTCTTTGATACAAATCTTTTGTTTGAAAGCCACGTTTCTAGCATCTGTAAAACTGCATTCTACCATCTTAAAAATATATCTAAATTACGGCACATGCTCTCAATGCAAAATGCTGAACAGTTAGTTCATGCGTTCATGACCTCAAGGTTAGATTATTGTAATGCTCTACTGGGTGGTTGCCCTGCTCGCTTAATAAATAAACTACAGCTGGTCCAAAAAGCAGCAGCTCGAGTTCTTACTAGAACTAGGAAGTATGACCATATTAGCCCAGTTCTGTCAACACTGCACTGGCTGCCTATTAAACATTGCATACATTTTAAAATTTTGCTTATTACTTACAAAGCACTAAATGGTTTAGCTCCCCAATACTTGAGCGAGCTCTTAACATATTATACTCCATCACGTCTATTGCGGTCTCAAAATTCTGGCCAGTTGATAATACAGAGAATATCCAAATCAACTGCAGCCGGTCGATCCTTTTCCTATTTAGCACCTAAACTCTGGAATAGTCTTCCTAACATTGTACGGGAAGCAGACACACTCTGTCAGTTTAAATCTAGACTAAAAACACATCTCTTTACTATGGCATACACATAAAACACTTTTTCAATTAAATGATTGTTAGGCTGCATTGACTAGGTCAGCCGGAACCGGGAGCACTTCCCATAGCACCTGATGTACTCGTTGCATCATCGGAAGAATGGCATCTGCGCTAGTGGTGGTCTCTCTGTTTTGTCCCGAGGTTTGCTGCGGTCGGCCGGATCCGGGCCCTGTCCGGATCGGATGGTGGACCTGCGCCCTGACATGGCCAACGCAGGACCCTGGGGTGTCTGCAGAGACCGTGTCAGTTAGACTCCCCTGAGGTTGCGTCGTCGAACACGGCATCCTCAGTGGACCCGTCTCCGGAGTGATGACTCCGATTGTTCGAATATTACAATTTAATAATACTTAAATCGATATGTCATCCTCGGTGGACCCGTCTCCGGCGTGTTGCCTCCGATCCTTCGAGTGTTCCGATCTGTTATGACCTCTGACCTGAAGGGTTTCCAGAATGGTAATCATACGCTGTTTGTTGGTTGGCCGGAGGAGAACCGGCACCCCGACTGAGCCTGGTTTCTCCCAAGGTTTATTTTTCTCCATTAGGTCACCTGATGGGGTTTTGGTTTCCTTGCCACTGTTGCCTCTGGCATGGCGTGCTCAGTTGGGGACACAAAATTTTTCAAAGATTTTCAACTAAATATCGAAATAAATCTAATTATTGAACTAAATTAACCATATAAACTAAATTACTGCTCTAATTACTGATCTAAAGCCCACACTGTCACTGTATGATAATTGAAATGAACTGATGACATTTTTTCTCCAGAATGGCTAGACGGCTGAATAAAATTATGCTGCATTATTTTCCTGTTTAACACTGTAAAGCTGCTTTGAAACAATCTGCATTGTTAAAAGCGCTATATAAATAAAGTTGACTTGACTCGACTTGACTGTCAAAGTGACAAAAAGGGCATGTCCTTTTATACAGGATCCTGACGTTCACTTGATAAACCTCTAGAAGTAACCTTATAATTAGAATTTCCTTTAGGATTTCCAGTGGTTGGACGCATAGATGACACTCATATTCCCATCATCACACTTTCTGAAAATGGATTACTGTATGGGATGGAAGGATGCTGCCAGATGGTAGTACGAGATATATGCCATAACCACCACCACAGCTGTTAAATACATTTATTTACAATTTTTATGGTCATCTTTATTTCCTACAAATACTTTATTCTTTTTCCTGTTGGATTTTAAAGCTACACTGTGTAACTTTTTTAGTTTATTCTTAGCTAAAAACACTTAGTTCTTTCAAAAATATATGTGCTCATTAATGCATATTAACTTCTTTCAAGTAATAAAGTACTCTCGTAAGTGTATATGCCATTGAAAATGCATACGGTAATGGGTTCGAATGCGGTTCGCCATGTTGCCCCTCCATCTTGAAAGTACATCAGCCAAAGAGGGACATACCCGTGAATTCAAGCTTCGCCTTTCGCGTTTTAACACTCGATGGCACCGTGTCGAATGTGGAAGAGGTCGAACTGGAAGCCATATTAATCTTGGACTAAATTGGCCACCGTAGGAGTTAAAACAAAATCGGAATTGAGAGGAAGAGAAACTAATATTCACTGGATGGTCATATACCTTTTAACCGCTAGATGGGGGAAAATATCACACAGTGTAGCTTTAATATTCTTCCTCCATCTCCTCTTCATCTGTCAGTGGTGCTGATGTTTGGCTGGCCTGAGTAGAAGTCAAATGTTAATGTCATTACCCTAATTAATAAATGTAACAGGTGGGATTAGAGAACATTTCATTATGTAAAAAGAGCATAGACCCTTTTCACATTTCCGGGATTCTTTGAAGCTGAAGTCGTCATAATTGGGTTAACTTTTATAGCGGTGAATGAGAGAATACATTAAATATATATTTGTGTCCCCATTTGCTCAAATAGCAAAAGAAAAACTCCTCAATAGTAATTTCACAACTTTCAAAAAGAGGGAAAAAATAGAGTGAGATTGATAACGGAAGTGAAAAGAGAAAAATATATTTTTCACCATCACTCCCATAGACGGTTTATTAGAAACACCCTCACAGCAGCGGTAACTTGTTTTTTGTAATGTGATGCAAAAGTAATATAATTCAAAATATTAGTGTTATAAATGTACATACATTTAAAAAAAAAAAAAAATACAAAAAACTTTGCAGGATTTACAATATTGATGACCATTAAAACATGGTCATCACAGTTTGTGAAAAGGGTCTATGTGGGAAAAGCTGCTGCACATTGGACACTGAATGATATTTATTTAATACGTCAAATGTTTGTAAAGTCATTAAACCTACACCCATGAACATTTTATGCTTAGAGCTCTACCTGATTGAATTATGTTTTTATTTTTCATTTTTAGCTGCTGCCACATTCTTTTTTTGGCTTTTGGATACCATGAAAATTAAACTTAATTAAAATAATTAAGAATTAAACTTACATATTGACCTGGAAGCATGCAAACGTCTTTTTGTTGGGTGCTGTTGCCATGGTGAATCGTAATTTCGGAGCTCCATTGATCGTGGCTTTTCATAGTTGGAATGCATGTGCTTAACTCAGAGTCAGTCTACTCACAGTTGATTGAACTACCTCAATTCGGCTGTAACCCAAAACTCAGAGTTTCCCATCTCAGAGTAAGTCAACTCAGAGTTCAGGTTTAAACTCAGAGTTGGTTGAACCTCCTTATTGAAACGGGCCCCTGGTCCCTGTAAAAACAACAACAACAAAACAACTGTGAACACGCTGATATCAGGAGCAACTAGGGCTGCACGATTGATCTAATTGTGAACAATTAATCACATTTTAAGATGATTTTAGGCAAAAGGCTGAAAAATGCATTGTAGTCTGAGTGTCAGACCAAACTGCAACAATGAACAATTATACAGTTTAAGAAGATTAGGCAAAATGGCTAAAATATCATATAGCCTATAGAGTCACTAATAATATAATTTAATGGTTTATCACTTTTGACCAATAGGTGGCACAGTTTCGAAATTGATGTGGTGTGGTCAGAATAAGGGAACAATGACACATGCAAAGATTGATGTCAATATGTCAAACCATTGCAGAGATACAGCCTCAAGAGTCATTTTGGCATCATGCCTCAACTTCGTCACTGCGGTATACAAAAACTGTTTCATCTATTGATGCAAAATCCCTAACTTTTTGTCGACACAGTCTGAAGATGGTCTAGGACGAGTTAAAACATTGTAGTCAACGGGAATTTCATGTTGTGTTCTATTATAGCGCCACCAAGAGGCACAATCCCACCACTTTTTTTATGTGTTCTCGGAGTCAGTCCATACATATGTGTGTCGATTTTGGTGAAAATATCTCATTTAGTTTTTTTATAATGTCTAAATATGAATTACAGATCAATATTAGGGAGTAGTATGAGCACAAATTGATGACATTAACTTAATAGAAGCTGTATTGTTAGATTTTAGCTCAGCATTTTATGTAATGGATCATAAATTATTGCTGGATAAATTGAAATGTCACAAATGTACTTCTTACTGTGTGCATTGGTTTAAAAGTTATCTGTTTAATATGTGACAATGTGTATGTTATTATGGAAGTTATTCAGATTTTCAAGAGTAATGTGGTGTTCCACAAGGAAGTTGTTTAGGACTATTATTATCATCATCATTATTTTACCAATGATCTTACTCCTGTTTTAAAGTGTGCACGGACAGTCATGTATTTTGTTTTGAAAACCACTGCACAACAATGGACTATAATATATAGAGGAATGAAAATATGGAATGATTTACTATCAGATATTACATATTTTAATAAGTAAAATGAGTTTTAAAAGGAAGGAACATTTAATGGGATGTAAATGTTTCATTTTATTGTTGTTGATTTAATTATGGCCCGAGCACCGATGGTGGTCTACATGCCAATATTCAGTTGGTTATAGTGCCACCTGTGGGCAACTCCTCATTAAGATTGAACCAGAAAAACATCATATTTGGTCAGTCTAATCTTAAGCCTTAGTGATGTTAAATTTCAAAGATCTTTAGTTTTGTTGAACGGCGTGTCCATGGCATCCTGACAAAGTCTGATGTTTTGCCAAAATTTTGGTTAGTCATAGTGCACCCAGCTGGTAGCAGGAAGTGTGGCAAATACAAATGATTGATATAGTCATCCTATTTTTATATACTTAAATTCCTAAAGCCCACAAGGTGGTGGTGGCCAGAGTATGTGAGTGGAGTGGAGTGGGAGCGGAGCGAGGAGTGGAGTGGCGTGATTTTGAATGGAGTGAGGAGCGGATTTTTTAAAAATCTCCACTACCGCTCCATCACGAGTGCAATTCATGTCAACGGCCCATAATATAACTGCATTTTTATCCACAACACACACACGTTAAACACGTTTAACTAGCTTCAGTGCCGTCGCTCCCACCACGCACATCACGCGCTGCGTAGGGCACCAAGGGCTCAGGGGGGCACCACAAGAAAATGCACTCTCCACCGCGGGCATCATAAAGAAATTGCGCTTAAGGCATCACGACGGCCAGCGCGGGACTGACTAGCTTGATACAGATGGATCATTCAAATCGGACATGAGCGGGATGTTATAGTTCAAGGAATTGTTTGTACCTTCTACATACTGAATATGATCGAGTGAAAGCACATTTTAAACAGGTAGCACTTATTCACACACACAAGCGTTCTCTCTAATGCATTCAAACAAATGTAGTCTTACAGTGCTTATCTGCTTATCTGGATCTGATTTTGAATGAGTAGAAATCTGTAATGTATAGTGACCCGTAGATAAAATAACGGATGAAAACGTAGTACTATTTTCATCTTTCTCAACTAAATTTGCACTGCAAAAAGCAGCAATGATATTTAACTTTTAATGCTGATAAAGCCTAATGAGCTTGGCATATCGTAGGAAAAAATGTTTGCACACTATGTTCCAATAAACCACGTTGAAACTATCACCTATTATTTATTTATTTTTTCATTTGATGTATGTTATAAAGCAAACTTTTGTGACATTTCAGAGATTACTTAAATAGACTAGTGTTTAGCCGCAAATTTCCTTGGAGCGAAGACGGAGCAGTGTTTCTGATATCAGTGAGCGAGGCGCGGAGCTGGGAGGTGGAAATGGTGAACCCAGAGCAGAGCTGGAGCGGAGTGATTATTGAATGCTTAGAGAGTGGAGGGCTAAATTGCTGCCACTCCACTCCACTCACATACTCTGGTGGGGGCACGGGTGCGAGGACCCTTTCATTGCTCTTGCAGCTTAAATGTAGTTTTGTAGTTTTTACTTTTTGGGACCTCAGGAAGAGTAGTCACTGCCTAGGTGTTGGCTAATGGGGATCCAAAGAAACAAATAAACTTAGATCAGCATTCACGGCAATACAGGCAATTTAACTTAGGAAAAATATGTTGTTGTTTTTTGACAGTTATAACACATCTTTGCTTTTTTTTAGGTGTCCTCAATGTTTGCCCATAAATATATGTGTCAAATTTGTTGTAAATATCTCATTTTGTTTTCAAGTTATAGCCACTTATATTTATGAGAGCATGGGCTGCATTGATTGGAATTTTTTGCCACTTCCTTCCAAAATGTTGGCTTTTGGTTTTTGTTGTTTAGCTATTGACCTATGTTTCCGAATTTGCTGATGTGGTTTTGTTTTGATCGGACTGTTTCGAAAGGTTTTTTAGGTGCTAAAGTACACCTTTTCACAAATTGTAAGGTGAAACCTGGCATGTTTTGGTATCATTGGACTCTGCAAGGATTCAGGGCCCGTATTCATAAAGAATCTTAATGCAAAGAGTAGCTCCTAGTGACAAAATTCTAAGAAAATTCTTAGAAATGTGGGCGTTTACTCTTAAAATTAACTAAAAAATCCTAGTAAAGAAAAAAGTAATTCAGAAAGCATTTTAACCCTTAAAAGAGGTGTTAAGATCAAATTTGTTAGGAGCACGGACGAGGACTTTTCAGAGGCTTAAGAGTTTCTTTAGCAGTGGAGAAAATGGCAGAAAGACGAAGAGGGAGAAGAAATGTGTTGCAGACAATAGATGACTGACTTAATAAGACGCTATAGATAGATCGTGCAGGGATCATGTTTGTTGCATTAAACCCAACTTTCAAACAAACAATTAAATAGACATGCCAGCAATCAGTGTAATTGGAAAGAGTGGAACAATGTTTATAATTCTAAGCCAATCAAATACCTTATAGGAAATTAACAGCATGGTAAATAATAAAAGGATTTATATACACTGAATTTTTTTTTATTTAAATTTACTACATTTTTTTATCGTAAGTGGTCACAATCAAATTATTTGATCTCAATTTAAACAAAAACACATGCAATTCCCATAAAACCAATTCATTTTTTAAAATTAAAATTAAAAAAACTAAATTTAAATTATTTAAACGAGCACAAATTAATTATGCTTAATTTAATCGGGCCATAATAATTTTTTTCAGTGTACATATATATAATGTGTGTGTGTGAGTGAGAGAGAACGGTAATATAGGACAATTTGCGCTTGTAATTTCAAAGTGAAGGCTTAGAATAGACACTATACTTAAAAGTGCTCCTTTTTTCCCCTTTTTGGACAACCAACCAATCACAGTCTTCAAAAGACTGTGTCATACGTAGCAACGGGGTCAGCCCCGCCTCTTCACTAAGATAAAAGTTTTTGCATTTTCCTTGCTCAGAGTTACTCTCAGATCGGTCCCGTATAGCTCTTAAGCTAAGACTCCTACGTAAAAGTTTTTAAGCTAAATTAGGAGTTTTCTGAGAGGACTCTTAGAATCTTTATGAATACGGGCCCAGAAGTCTTATGCTGCGTTCACACCAAACGCGAATTGAGCGTCAAAATCGCGTCTACCGCGTCTAGTTTCACGCGCGAACACTTTGAATGTATTCGCGCGTCCAGTAGAAATCGAGCGTTTTAAGCGAAATTGACGCATTCCATGAGAAATATGTCATAAAACACCATTCTGCCTCTTTTCATTTTCATAAAAATATATATTAAGCATTAATAGCCACACAAATGTGGTCCAGGCAACTCACATTACATTATATACATTATCATACATTATCTTCACTGCATGTGTATTTAAATATCTTTAAAATATAAAGTTATGAAACTTCTCTTTGCCCTCAGTCAAAACGATTTGGCAGACAACAAATTATAGATTCATGAGAGCAAAGATCGGCTGTTAGATCTACACAAGACGAACCACTACAGGACATCAGAGCCAGCGGCAGACGTCAGAAGGACTGGCCGAGGGAAGGCAGTTCTCTGCGGGTTTATGAGCGGTGATTGCCCGCTGATTGCCTGGATCTCACACCTCCAAAAACACAAGATAATTTTTTTAAATAGGCTCTCTCTTTATAAATAAACCACAGATTTGAGCTTTAAACAACTACATTCTCACCTGAAAAAGTCTTAAAACTACATTTTGTGACACAATAGTTCTATTTTTAAATTATGCAGGGTTTCTCATCACGTCACTTTACCACGTGACCGCAGCGAGCAGGCTCCTGATTGGTTAACGCGGCGCGAATTGATGCCAAAGTTCAAATTTTTCAACTCGGGCATCAGAAGCAAACTCGCTTCAAACGCATGAATGCACAAAAGCACCATTCACGCAAGACTCTCAATTTGCGTCCAATTCGCGCCATTCGCCTTTCCATTGACTTAACATTGAAATCACTCGCGCCAGACGCTCTATTCGCGTTTGGTGTGAACGCAGCATAAGGAGGTGAATGCTGTGAAAAACGCTGGCTTGAAAATTCTCAGGCTCCTTCAGGGCATTGTGGCAATGACGTATACAGAGTTTTTTGAGATACACCAATGTCCTCATAGACTATCATGGCACCCTGGACGAAGACAATGAATGCCCATTTTCATCTGACTAATGTTTGGGTGCGTATATTGCCATTTTCATGTGTTTTTCCCCTGTTATAGCGTCAGCAAGTGATCAATTGTTGCGATTTTTTCCATGTGATCTCAGACTGAGCTCATACACATGTGACCTGCATTTGGTGAAAATATCTCATTCCGTTCACAAGTTATAGCCATTTTAGTAAAAGAGGTCCCGGTCTCGGGTCCCGGTCCCGGTCCCACGGTTTCAATAGGTGCCTCCGCACCTTCGGTGCTTGGCCCCTAATAATAATAATTTTACTTCACAGAAAACTTTTATTGGAAAATGCAGGTGGCCTATATCTACAAATTGTTAGAAAGGAACACTTCAGTAGGAAGGAACACTAGAGAAAAATATATGGATTGTCATATGTTTAATTCAAATGTTTTCATATTTTTACCCAAAAAAGGGTAGTGTGAGCATTGTATGATAGTATAGTATGAATGAAACATACATAGCGGGTTTAAAATACTCAATTTATAAATACGCTATGTATATTTCATTCATACTAGACGCCGGAGTGCGCCGGAGTGCAAAAAATCAAAATATGCCTCACAGAAGTCAAATAACTTGAGACGTTCCAGAAAATCCATTTTACAGCTAGTTGTAGCTGAATAAAAAGAAGATAGAAATGCTTTGACTTATTAAATACGAAGACAATAAACACACAGCTGTGAAAATATATGGTTTATCTGTGTTCTTCAAAACATCTCTGGATTTATTATAAGAATAATGTATATCTGGATTTTTTATAAGAATAAAGTATATTTATGATGCAATTCTAATCGACATAGCATTAATTATATATAGAATACTTCAAAATAATATACAGTCTACCTCAGTCTGTGATAAGAGGTCACTTCGGATCCCAAATGGAATTTATTTTAAACTGACTTGTGAGTTTAATGAGTTTGCAGTAAAAACATGTAATGTCCCAGATAGCATTGTGACATTGAGTCAATGTTGATATTCCATCAGAATCATCAATTTGGTTTAGGTTGAAATGTAAGTGCTAAGTAATATTGGATCAATGTTGAAAATTCTATGCAAAAAAAATATTGGACCAATGTTGAAAATTCAATGATAAATAATATTGGATCAATGTTGATAATTCCATGCTTTTCAGTGTTGAAAAGACAAACATTGAATCAATGTTGATTTTTGGTCAGCTTAATTCTCCACTGGTGAGGCTTACTCAATCTATCTGTCCCATCATTCAACATGTTAAAGCAAATCCAGAACAATTGGGTACATTTCTGTGAAATGTGAGCACATTCAATATCCTCAAAGGATGAATCTCTACCAACAAGTGTGTGGATTAACAAAGAACTACTACCATAAATTGAACTCAATGGGACGAACCAGTTGATTATTATTAGGCATATTGTTAATATTAATGTTTTAATTATTGTTTTAAAATCTCCATCATGGAAAACATCTCCAATTCTCTAATGTTTTCGGCTAGCTACAGCACATGCAGAGAGATATATAATGACTGTCACAGAGTCCTTAATTCTTGTGGTCATCCAGTAATATAAATCATTGCCTGTTTTAAATTTATAAAATGTAGGCTATTATTATTATTATTATTATTATTATTATTATTTTAAAAATATTGTATAATTCACATACATTTAATTATTTATCTAAAGAAAACAGGGTTAATAAAGAATTAGAATATTTTCCCCTACCGATCGAATGCGCCACAATCCAATCCAGTAGGTGGCGGTAATGCACCTTCAGATCAAAGCACAGTTGAACAGACTTCAAGCGCGAAAAAGAAAGAGGCTGCGTCCCAATTCGCATACTATCCGTACTAAATAGTATTCGAAAAAAGAATTAGAATGTCCCAAATCTTAGTATGTTGAAAAAAGTATTCCAAAGATTCCCGGATGGTTTACTATTTCCGGTCAGAATCCGAAGTGCAGATCGATGCGCACTCTAACGGCTGATATTGCCCACAACCCATTGCGAGATGGACGAGGATTCGATTAGAACTACAAACCCGGATAAAAAGTGTTATAACTACAAACATGATGGTTACGCGAGTCTGACGGTTAAGTGGAGAGGATTAGATAAAGTGGTTTGAGTGAGCAATTATCAGTATTTAACCTGACGAAAATATATTTATTCAATATTATCCACATTATATTTCTCCTCAGGCACGTGCATAGGTAGGGCTCAACCTGTGCAGAGCACATGCCCTTTTTGCCCTTACACTCCGAAGTGCCCTTTTTTTGGTGGTAGTGTTTTTTGTTCCTGCTTCAATAAATCAATAGTTTTGGTAAGTGAATTTGAGTTTGACTTTTGTAAAATGTTAATAATATATTGATAAGTAATACAACCACATTTAATTTGTTTTTGCCACCGAAAAATCATAAATAAGCAAAGGTGCGCCTATAGACCGCCAAGAGCGCCCGCGCTGTTTCCTACTGGAACTTACACAAAGTGACTGAGTGATCCTCGTCATCTAGGTCAAATATATTTCGTAGAAATTTGTTCTTGGATTTATGATTGCTAATACAATTAATTTGTTAACATGTAATAATATCATGGTCGCATGTTTAATTCATTTACGTTGTTGATATATGCACATATTCTCAAATTTTTGAATCTCTATACTCTCTCGTTTTCACATGTGTAGTAAAAGATGGTTACAGTAATGTTGTCGTTACATTAAGTGCAAATAGGCCGTCTTTTTCACAGAAGGTCTGGTTGGGTCAGTCAGAATTGCAGAAGACACCATATAAATAATGTTTTATAAACATAGTTCGGGAGGAGCACGTCAGATAATTGACACAGGTGGAGAGCACTCAGCTAATCAACAGTAAGAGGTATATATATACACGCAGCAGTCTTACCTCCATTCATTGACAGTTTCTAGCACGGACGGCAGTTCGCCCCGCCCGCCCACGCTGTCTACACGGCTCGAAGCAACTCTACAATACTTCAATACTTTTTCCTTACAAATTTATAAGCTATCTAAAAAACCCTTTCGGGCGGTTCCACCAGCATTCACGAGCCAACCGCAAGAGCAGTGCTCGGACAATGTAAAGGAGTGCACACAGCACAGACTTGCAACAGGGAGAACTACAACAGTTCCTGTCTTAAGATAAAGTATTACAACTCTTTTACTTTTTCTTGCGATCTTTCCGCCTCTGTGTACTACAGTTCAGACAGATACTTTTCACACAGGAAAAGTGCGTTCATCATGTACGCGCACGCGGTCGCCGTGGTGATGAACGATCAATTTACTTGCAGCTGGTAAAGCGAGCGAACATATTGTGAGGCTAAATCACTAAAATGCTGTCAATGCAACAGGGCATATTACGCCAAACAATCAGCTACCAGTTGGACTCAGCTGATAATCACCGCCTTGATTCAATACTTCTCAACTTGACGCGCACATAAGCTCGGTCACACAGGGCTCAACACAGTGCGACCATACTCGCTTTTGTGACTATAAATAGACGTGTGCGAACTGAACAATGTATTTGGGAGCACCCGCTTTTTAAATGTAACATCAATACCTTTAGGGCAGGCTATCGTATAACAAGCATATCAATGATTGTTATAGCCTACCATCTTATTATGAAACAGAAGAAATTCAAAGGCTATGATTTCACTGAATTAACGTGAGCAATCACGTTTCAAAACCTGAATGTGGCACCATTGTGCGTTCTACTGGATTGAACAATGCTCGAGTTCAGAGCATTTCTCAATCAATGAATAGCATACATTTATGCAAAGCGAATTTGTATCAACGACAACATATTAAGATAAATCACTGTAAAGAAAACGGTGTATACAGTTGTAAGGCTGTATTTTCTCTGTGGCTGTGCCACGCCTCTGGAATAGCCTCCCTCGGCGTATCAGATCTTGTGACTTGTTAGGACGGTTTAAATCTGTGTTGAAAACACATCTCTTCTCTCATGCTTAAAACTGCCCATAAGGACTGGGAGTTTGAGATGTGTGTTTGTGTTTTGTGTGTTGATGTAGGGGTGTTTTTTCAATGCTTTATTAGTACCGTTGAGAGCGTAAAGCACTTTGGTCAACTCATGTCGTTTTAAACGTGCTATAGATATAAAGGTTGTTGTTGTTTTATCTCATATGAATTTGAATGAGCATCCCGCAATAATAAGGCATAAACATTTCAAAATAAGAGTCCTTTCGGTTACACAATGCGTTTCTCCATTTGTCCGTCTAACTTTTTCTCCTTTTTCTCCCACAGGAGCTCAGTTTTCTCTGGCTAATTCTCCACTGCCACAGCAGTGCTGTTCCCTCGGCTCCTATTGGAGCTCAGTTTCTCTGGCTATTTTTCTCCACTGCCACAGCAGTGCTGTTTCCTCGGCTCCCACAGGAGCTTTGTTTCTCTAGCTAATTTTCTCCCACTACAGCAGTGCTGTTTCCTCGGCTCCCACAGGAGCTTTGTTTCTCTAGCTAATTTTCTCCCACTACAGCAGTGCTGTTCCCTCGGCTCCCACAGGAGCTTTGTTTCTCTAGCTAATTTTCTCCCACTACAGCAGTGCTGTTCCCTCTGCTCCCACAGGAGCTGAGTTTCTCCGGCTAATTTTCTCCTACTACAGCAGTGCTGTTCCCTCTGCTCCCACAGGAGTTCAGTTTCCCTGGCTAATTTTCTCCACTGCCACAGCAGTGCTGTTCCCTTGGCTCCCACAGGAGCTTCGTTTCTCTAGCTAATTTTCTCCCACTACAGCAGTGCTGTTCCCTCGGCTCCCACAGGAGTCCAGTTTCTCCGGCTAATTTTCTCCTACTACAGCAGTGCTGTTCCCTCGGCTCCCACAGGAGTCCAGTTTCTCCGGCTATTTTTCTCCCACTACAGCAGTGCTGTTCCCGGCTCCCACAGGAGTCCAGTTTCTCCGGCTAATTTTCTCCTACTACAGCAGTGCTGTTCCCTCGGCTCCCACAGGAGTTCAGTTTCTCCGGCTAATTTTCTCCTACTACAGCAGTGCTGTTCCCTCTGCTCCCACAGGAGTTCAGTTTCTCCGGCTAATTTTCTCCTACTACAGCAGTGCTGTTCCCTCTGCTCCCACAGGAGTTCAGTTTCTCTGGCTAATTTTCTCCACTGCCACAGCAGTGCTGTTCCCTCGGCTCCCACAGGAGTTCAATTTCTCCGGCTAATTTTCTCCTACTACAGCAGTGCTGTTCCCTCTGCTCCCACAGGAGCTTCGTTTCTCTGGCTAATTTTCTCCTACTACAGCAGTGCTGTTCACTCTGCTCCCAAAGGAGCTCAGTTTCTCTAGCTAATTTTCTCCACTGCATCAGCAGTGCCATTTTCTCTGCTCTCACAGGAGCTCAGGTTCTCCAGCTAATTTTCTCCACTACTACAGCAGTGATGTTCCCTCTGCTTTCCCAGGAGTTCAGTTTCTCTGGCTAATTTTCTCCACTGCCAAAGCAGTGATGTTCTTTCCCAGAAACCTCAATCCTACATGACGGCCTGGAGATGTTTAAAGCATTTCACTTCTCTTATAAACATACCGTTCCATGATTTTTCTCTCCTTTCAATCACCTCATTTATTTTCTACCTTAATACATCAAAGGTTACTTGAGCTGCATGCGTTTTCCACAATTGATGTATGGCGATTCCTCCCCCGAAATAAACAATTCACCAAACCCTCTCTGATCAAAGGGATTCAAAGATCCCAGCCCACCCGTCCCGACACCAGACAACCTATAACGCTGGTATCCTCAAAGAAACACCTCAAATCCGTTCTCCAACTATCAGGGGCTCAGCAAAGAACTTTTCAAGCCACTCCTTCCGTATTGGGGTAACAACCTCAGCAGCTCAAAAAGGCCTCTCCCAACAGCAGATCCAAGCTCTCGGGAGATGGTCTTCTGACGCTTTCCAAAGCTATATCAGGACCAATCGATTCCACATCAAAAAAGCCCACCAAACCCTTATTGACTAGTACACAGTGAGAATATCCCGATCAAACACTCATCTTTTCCTTCTTATGTTCTCAGGCTCCAGTAAGAAATGGAAAGTTTCCATGGACGCAGCACAGGGGGAAGTTCCTCACAGCTTGAAAGAGTGGAACATTTCCACGCCATATGAAAGAGTGGAAGTTCCACGCAGTACGTAAGAGAGGAAGTTCCTCGCAGTATGAAAGAGAGGAAGTTCCTCGCAGTATGAAAGAGAGGAAGTTCCTCGCAGTATGAAAGAGAGGAAGTTCCTCGCAGTATGAAAGAGAGGAAGTTCCTCGCAGTATGAAAGAGTGGAAAGTTTCCACGCAGTATGAAAGAGTGGAAAGTTTCCACGCAGTATGAAAGAGAGGAAGTTCCTCGCAGTATGAAAGAGAGGAAGTTCCTCGCAGTACGAAAGAGTGGAAAGTTTCCACGCAGTATGAAAGAGAGGAAGTTCCTCGCAGTACGAAAGAGTGGAAAGTTTCCACGCAGTATGAAAGAGAGGAAGTTCCTCGCAGTACGAAAGAGTGGAAAGTTTCCACGCAGTATGAAAGAGAGGAAGTTCCTCGCAGTACGAAAGAGTGGAAAGTTTCCACGCAGTATGAAAGAGAGGAAGTTCCTCGCAGTACGAAAGAGTGGAAAGTTTCCACGCAGTATGAAAGAGAGGAAGTTCCTCGCAGTACGAAAGAGTGGAAAGTTTCCACGCAGTATGAAAGAGAGGAAGTTCCTCGCAGTACGAAAGAGTGGAAAGTTTCCACACAGTATGAAAGAGAGGAAGTTCCTCGCAGTATGAAAGAGTGGAAAGTTTCCACGCAGTATGAAAGAGAGGAAGTTCCTCGCAGTATGAAAGAGTGGAAAGTTTCCACGCAGCATGAAAGAGAGGAAGTTCCTCGCAGTACGAAAGAGTGGAAAGTTTCCACGCAGTATGAAAGAGAGGAAGTTCCTCGCAGTACGAAAGAGAGGAAGTTCCTCGCAGTATGAAAGAGTGGAAAGTTTCCACGCAGTATGAAAGAGAGGAAGTTCCTCGCAGCACGAAAGAGTGGGAAGTTTCCACGCAGCACGAAAGAGAGGAAGTTCCTCGCAGTATGAAAGAGCGGAAAGTTTCCACGCAGTACGAAAGAACGGAAAGTTTCCACGCAGTACGAAAGAGCGGCAAGTTTCCACGCAGTACAAAGAGTTGATGTTTCCATGCAGAGTAAGAAGTTTCCACGCAGCAAGGAAGTGTTTAATAATGTTTTTAATATTGTTGCCTCTCCCATATTTCCCTTTTTCCGTTTTCTCTTGCAGGCAATCCCCCGGCACGATGCGCCACAACCACTCTCAGGGGCCTACCGGTTAAGCAACCAAGCCTTTCTCAAATGCCAGCCCGCCAAGCTCGGTTTTTGGGGGGTATTTAGTCAGGCGGCTGTCCTATGCTTTAACATTTTTGGGGGGTACTCTGGGTTCGGGCCAAATTCCGAGCTCGAAGCCCTCCCCCGGACAGCACGCCAAATACGCAGTTAAACTTCTCTCCATAAATTATATGTAAGTGTGAACTCGTGAAATAATGTTTTATAAACATAGTTCGGGAGGAGCACGTCAGATAATTGACACAGGTGGAGAGCACTCAGCTAATCAACAGTAAGAGGTATATATATACACGCAGCAGTCTTACCTCCATTCATTGACAGTTTCTAGCATCCCTCCACCACCCCTTCTCCACACTTTTATTTTATCAACCACTTTCATATACGGGGGTACTCTGGGTTCGGGCCAAATTCCGAGCTCGAAGCCCTCCCCCGGACAGCACGCCAAATACGCAGTTAAACTTCTCTCCATAAATTATATGTAAGTGTGAACTCGTGAAATGATATCCGTGATAGTGCAGGGGTAAAGAGCATGGCTTGAAGTTTTGACGCAAATTGATCACGGTTCGAATCCGCGTTTTGCCGAACTTGCTCTACTTCATTTTCCCATCACACAGAAATTCAAAAAGGCATTTTTTCCCCCCAATAAAAATAGTGAAAATCTTCAAAAAATGTAAATAAAGCATGTCATGTGTGTTTGATAATAAAGTGTTAAGGCCTTTGCACACTGAGTCCGAAATTCCCATGCGAAATTTTCGCACATCAAAAAATAAATTCGACCTCACGTTATGTCAATCACGCTTGCCTCCGAAAGCCTCCGAAACTTTCGTCCGTCAAAAAACAAATCGGAACAGGTTCGATTTTCTGCGTTTTTCGCATCCGTTTTCCCATCTACAGTGCTGATGCCCAACCTAAAACTGCTGGCAATGCTGGTGAATGAATCGCCAGTGCTCCTCAGATACCTACAATTAAATATACAAATATTATTGTATCAAAAATACTACAATATCACAGCTATAATTATAGCACACCAACTCCCTGTAGACCGCGCGTGTGTGTGTGTGTGTGTGTGTGTGTGTGTGTGTGTGCGCGGATCCTAGACATACTGCCAGTCTCTGTTCAGGATTGGTAATTGGTGGTCTTCTTTTTAATATGTGGCTCCAGTATCGCTAGCAAAGCATCAAACGGAGCCACTGACATTCAACTTTGAATCGGTCTGGATAATCCGCAGCTCCTTGAGAAGAGGCATTTTGTGTTGTTTTGCGTTTTTTTCTGTAACGCATTCATTAATACGCATCGGACTACGTGTGCAAGGTCTCTGTGCGTGACGAATCTTTCGGATCACGAATACGAAAAAACGCATGCGAAAATTTCGGACTCAGTGTGCAAAGGCCTTTAGGGGCGGGTGAACAGAGGGGGTGCCCTTTTTCAGTTTCAGCACATGCCCCTCAAAAGGTCTGTGCACGGCCCTGTTTCTCCTTCAGCAGCATTGAGAACTTTTGTAATGATACGTTTGGCCATTAACTTTGCAAACACATGAGAGGAGTCTCTGCATTAAAGACCCACGAAAGGCAGATCATCGAGCGACTACATTTCTCTCCGATTTGGTAGGAAATTAAATTGAAAGTGGGGGATTTGAACTGTGACGAAGATTGACGGGGCAGTTTAAACGGTGACGGGACGCACGTAACAGAGTCCGTTAAAGATGACGAAGTAGTATGTCCCAAAGCTTGCATACTCTTCTGCTACACACTCAAAAGTGTGTACTTTTTCTTCACAAAAAGAGTACATACTTTTAGGACGTAGTATAAGTAGGCGAATTGGGACGCAGCCAGAGGCTGCGTTCGAAACCGCATACTCATTGAGTAGGTACTCATTTTCAATAAGTACTTACTTAACGAGCTCTAAAAGAGTAGGTACTATATTGCCTGATCTCGTTAAGTATGAATGCGAGCCGCACTTTATGCGCCATGTTGACGTTATCATGTGACCTAGAACGTTATATCAAGCGCAACGACTTGAAAGACGAGTGACAGCTTTAATTAATCGATCTATAAATATCTTAATATTGATTAAACTTGCTAATTTTGTGGTCTTGTTGAAGAAACAGCTGCCCATTTATTTTGTGATATTAACCCTTCTAATCTGACCCAGTTTTATCTTTACCAAAACCCAAAATCGTGATCTCTTGAATATGTTTTAAATTTCTTTATTTTATATGCAAAAAATTTCATCCACAAGCAAAATTGGCCTAAATCTCCTTTATATTTTCCTTTTTGTTGTTAAGTGTAACTCCTGTTTCCTCCCTCAAGCTTATGAAATAACATTTTTATTGCATTATGATGAATTATTCAAAGATATCTAACCTTTTTGGTACCATTGTTTTTTTTCTTTGTATATAATGTATGCAAACCCATGATATTTGTTTTGTTTTATCATTATGATTGTTAAAGATACAACCATGTAATTATAAAATAAAAGATACGAGTGACAGGTGCAGTAACAGCTCGAAGCATCAGTAACTACACAGCCCGACCTGTGCGGTTTCCCTCAGTGTCTGCACAGAGATGTCTTTCAGCTGCTCGAGGATCTCACCTTTGGAGAAAACTGTTGATTTTATACTCGAAAAATGTAAGTATCACAATTAAAAATTAAGATTACCCCAGAATGAATTGCATTGCTAGCCCACTAAAACACTTACAATAATAATAACAAATGCTGACCAATACTTAATTATATTACTTTTTCTTTTTACTGAAAAGTATATTGTTTTAGTAAAACAAGCAAAATGCAACTTGTCATATGACATAGCGATGCATGAATACACACTAGACAAATGCAGCCGATGTGAATACCAATTTTCAGTCAAGCAATGAATAAATGCATGAGTTAATAAAATATTTTATTTTCTGACAACAATAGGAAACATTAATTAATGAGTAAAAGAATGAATAAAAGTAAACATCACAAATGAATAAGTCACCAACACATGAAAAAAGTTTTATTCAAACGTATTGTTCTAACAAACCATCACGCATTTACAGGTGGTGAGCCCCACATCTGCTGCCATCTCAACACAACTGTACCAATTCTGCAGCTTTATGTTGATGAAGCAGTTGACCACTGTGAACACCTTCGCCTGTCCTAGTCGTCCATCATGTCCCTCCTGAACCCCACAACCCTGAAGCAAGAGTGAGACAACATGTGTGGGACAATCTCTGACTGCTGATGTCTGCTCCAAACATCCGTGTGTCTGCTCTCCATCAGCATGACTACTTACAGTATTTCACAATCGCTAAAACACTAAAGCCCATTCTCTGAACCCAATGCTCAGTGGCCTAAACCCATTTGTCAAATAAGTCACTTTGTAGGCAAAACCTTAAACAAGTTCAGGTAGTTAAGACACTGTTTGCAAATCTCATCCACTCTTTTTGCAAAACTCTAAACACATTCTTACTCACTAAAACACATTTTGCACTGTGTTGCAAAATGGTACATACATGTGGCAAAAGTTAAACACAACTTCAACACAGTTGTCATCGTTTACACACAACAACTCAAAATTGTTCACACTTGTTTCTAATGATGTGATCAAATCAGTTGTGTAGAATATAAGCCAGTTCAGAGTACACAGGTGGCCCAGGTACGTTGAGTGTTGATACCACAATGGATGGTAACAATGTGAGAGGGAGAGGAGGAAGAGGAGGAAGAGCAAGAATAGTAATTTCAGATCAAATTCAGGCAACTGTGATAGACCATGTTCTTGTTCATGGAATGACAATGAGGGAAGCAGGACAAAGAGTCCAGATTCGTCCAGATTATCTGTGCCCACCATAATCAGGACATTCAGAGAAGAGAACAGGTAAATCTGTTTTCTAATTTGTGCGACTGAAAGTTTACTGTATACATTTGATATAGTACATCAGTTTGTCAATAGAAAGGGGAGTGGGGAAAAAATAAAAAAAGATTTACAATGCATTTTACATATGAATGTGATGTCCATTACTATTGTTTCTGTATGTATACATTTGTAAGAGCATTTTCCCTTTTGTAGAATTGCAAGACTACCAAGTGAGGGTGGAAGGACTCCTTTGTTCTCCCAACAGCAAGAGGCTCTCATTGACTTTGATTTTACAATTGAACAATATTTTGTGTAATACGCTTTTCATTTAGAGTTGTCTTTGTTCTTTTGCCTTACTTTATTTTAATGCTGAAAATACAGAAATTCAATATTGTATTACTTGCAGTACTTACAGTATGCAATATATTTGCTGTACTGAGTTGTGAATTATTTACTTTTATTTATGGCAAAATTACTTTCTATATGCAATAAACATTTTTTCTCTGTAACTACATGCCCTGGACGCTGTGTTCTCAATTTTTTGATGTAGTGTCTAATGAATGCTGATGAGTGTTTATATATTGACTGGCTGTGTTTATGTTTTGAAAGCATTGTTTGATTTTGAGCACAGATCAAATGGTTTTGAGGCAAGTGTTTGATTTTGCCAGAAGAGTCAGGGGTTTTGTAAATGTAGTTTAAAGACTGGTTTTTGTGTTTAAAGTTTTTAGAATATGGGTGAAGGTTTCAAAAAATGTGTTTTAGCAATTGAGAAATACTGTAACATCCCGGAGCCGCGTGGAGCATGTTATTTGACGGACAGATTAACTTTTTATGGACTTCAAAAACTACAAATACAATTCTAATGCTTGGATTAGCCTGGACTTTTGTAATATAACTCTGATTTTATTCGTCTGAAAGAAGAATGTCATATACACCTAGGATTACTTGAGGGTGAGTAAATGTTGGGCTAATTTTCAGTTTTTGGGTGAACTATCCCTTTAAAGCTCTAACGTTAGTGTTATTGAAAACGAGCTTGTTCTTAAATCTATAACGTTAGTTTTATCGGAAACACACTTGTTCTTAAAGCTATAACATTAGTGTTATCGGAAACACGCTTGTTCTTAAAGCTGTAACGTTAGTGTCATCGGAAACACGCTTGTTCTTAAAGCTATAATGTTAGTGTTATCGGAAACGCGCTTGTTCTTAAAGCTATAATGTTAGTGTTATCGGAAACGCGCTTGTTCTTAAAGTTATAACGTTAGTGTTATCGGAAACACGCTTGTTCTTAAAGCTATAACATTTGTGTTATCTGAAACACACTGTTCTTAAAGGGTTAGTTCACCCAAAAATGAAAATGATGTCATTAATGACTCACCCTCATGTCGTTCCACACCCTTAAGATCTCCGTTCATCTGCGGAACACAGTTTAAAATATTTTAGATTTAGTCAGAGAGCTTTCTGTCCCTCCATTGAAAATGTATGTACGGTATACTGTCCATGTCCAGAAAGGTAACAAAAACATCTTCAAAGTAGTCCATGTGACATCAGTGGGTTAGTTAGAACTTTTTGAAGGATCGAAAATACATTTTGGTCCAAAAATAACAAAAACTACGACTTTATTCAGCATTGTCTTCTCTTCCGGTTTGTTGTCAATCCGCATTCACGACTCCGCAGTGATGCTGCTGACGTAAGACGCTGATGACGTGTGTCTGAGGGAGCTTGGGCTACCAGATAACACGTCAGCAGCGTCACTGCAGAGCCGTGAACTTCGCGTTTTGAGTTTAAGTGTCTTATCACCTCTGAGGGGGCAATACAGTTTTTGCCTATTGCTTACACACGTTTTGCTAAATTTGGCTCATTGTGTCAAAACTCTACACACAAGCAAATAAGACACAACATTGGGAAATAAACCATTCACATATATGTCAAATTGAAACTCTACTATCAAAACCTAACAATCCTTTGTCAAAATGTCACTCTGATGACAAAATGATACCCACTTGCATCATATGAATACACTTTCAGATCAGCAGCAACACACTAGTCTACTTTATATAAAAAACTACAGTCTTTTGTTTTCAATGTTTTTATTCAGTTCAATAGAGGGCATGTTTTCACAACAACCAAAAAATGAAGTAATGAATTCAAAATCATTACATTAGTATATTTTACAGAACAGTAAATTCAGTTAAATCAAAAATAAAACAAACAATACACTACTGTAAACACAGAAAAACACAATTGTGCGCAAATGGGCTTATGGATCCTGCGGTCTGTTGGGGTCTGGCCACAGGATCTCATCAACATCACAAGCAATGTCTTCTCTTGCTAAGCATCGGGGAAAATATCCCCTTGTGTGCCGAATCCATCCCTGGATTGACCTCACCTCAATGTCTCCGCAGGCCTGTTCCATTGTCTGCAGAAGAGGCATACGGGCATGTGGTTGGCGGTCATATACGTGCCATCTCCAAGCGGAAAAAAATTCCTCTATAGGATTTAGAAATGGCGAGTAAGGGGGCAAGTACAGAACTTCAAATTGATCATGGTTGGTGAACCAGTTCTGGAACAGAGCAGCCCGATGGAAACTGACATTATCCCAGACAACAACAAACCTGGGCTGCTCTGGTCCATCCTGTACAACTGCATCATGAAGTGCATCTAGAAATGTGATTATGTGTTGCACATTATAGGGACCCAGTTTGGCATGATGGTGCAGTAGCCCTCGAAGACTTATGGCAGCACACAATGTGATATTTCCCCCGCGCTGCCCCGGGACGTGCAAAATTGCCCTTTGGCCAATTATATTACGTCCCCGTCGTCTGTTTTTGCTAAGGTTGAATCCAGCCTCGTCAATGGAAATACATTCATGCGGCTGGGCAGCTCCATCCATGTCCAAGATTCTCTGTAACAAAAAATACATGTTGTGGATGGCTTTACTCAAAGCACACACTTACACTACTACATATACAGAACCGACCCATCCCACCACACAGGTACCGGTGTAGCTTTCTGAATGAATCTATGTGGTACTAATCCAGTGGTACATATTTATCTGTTGCTGGACTGCACCCATTCTTTATTGTAAATGTAAAGGACGGAAACACTTACCTTTACATATTCATGTCGAAGTTCTTTGACCCTGACACTGTTCCTCTCAAATGGGACCCTGTACAGTTGCTTCATGGTCATGTTGTGCTTTACCAAGATCCATCTGATAGTTGTGATGCTTACTCAATTTATGTTGTTGAATACTTGCCTATCTGCAAGTATTTGTTGCTGTAGCTGGTGGAGACGGATTGCATTGTTTGCTCTGACTAGGTTCACTATGGCAAGTTCCTGCTGTTCGGTGAACAGGCGTTGGCGTCCACCCCCAGCAGGTCTTCTAGCCCTTCTGTAGAAAAATGCAACCACAAATTGTTCTCGTTTGCTTCTTTTTTACAGTACTGTGTATACTGAACTTTACTGTATTTACCATACACAGTACTGAAACATCTCAACACGTTATCACGGTATGTTTCACAAAACTACCACTTTTGTTGAAAAAGGAGCATTAGCCACCCTGGAATACAATACATGTGATACAGTAACGTGATATGGTACAGTACTGTAAATACTCTAGATACAGTCTGAGTAGAGTAGAGAGTTGAATACATACCTGTTTTCCAGTCGGAATGTCCTTATTATGGATGAAACTGAGAAGCGGCTTAGTCCTTAGCCCTCATAGTCAGGCCATGGTTGATGACATGGTCCACCAAAGTTGCTCTTATGTCATCCGAAATAATGGTCCTTGCATGGCCTCTTTGACCACGTCCTCCTCCTCCTCTCTCTCTCTCTGTCCTCCTCTCTCTGTCCTCCTCTCTCTCTCTGTACTCCTCTTCCTCTTCCTCTGCCTCTAGCTCTCCCTGCCTCCATGCTTGCAAAGTTCTCAAAATGGCTTAACTGAGGCCTTTTTGTAGCTGACTGATTGGTGTTCATTTTTGTAAGTAAGTGTTTTCAGGTGTGTGTCTATGTCTTTTCAATTAACCAATGTGTGTTGTATTTTGAATAGATGTGTTTTCCCAATGGTACCCTGAGATTTCATTTTTGAATTAAGTGTCTTATGTATGAAATAGTGTGTAGTGTCTAGGAGCAAGTGTGTTGCAGAAAGGAGCAAGTGTTTTTCAGAATTGCAACTAAAGTGCAAAGCAGCGCTTTTGTTTAAGGTATGGTTACACTTTGTTTAAGGTATAGTAACAACAACTTCAAGTTTTGTTACTTTGGTTTAAGCATGTGTCTATAGTGTTCAAGCAACGGGCAAAAACTGTAATACCCCAAGGAGATGTAATATTGTGTTCTGTTAATATGTTTTGCAACATTGTTTGTGGCATTATGTTTTTCAACATGTTTTGGGGATACAGTGAAAACTTTATTGAGTTTTGAACACGGAAAATGCTTGTGACACCACTGCATCGTCTCTCGTCTTTTTCACTGCTCTGCTTCCCCTGGCCCAGCTGGGCTCTGTTTTCCACACAGAACATCTGGAAGTGGGAACTTAGGAACTCATTCCTTGTTGAACACTGAACTTTTGAGGGTCGGGAGCCAGTGAACAGGGGGGCTGTGGGCTCCCGTCCCTGGGGAAGATCCCATCAAACTGCCTTCTTCTTCCTCCTTGCTCCCTGAGAATGGGTGTGAGGATGGGGTTGAGGAGCTGGCTGGACTGTCTGAGATGTTGCAGGCGGATAGTTCATTCTAGACCAGGCAGTTCTCTGTTCCGGTACTGCGCCCTGACCCGCTGCATTCACATTCGGTCTCTGCCTTTTAGGAATACGAAAGCTGGGGGGTGGGCGGTCTGCGGCCTGTGCGAAGGTCTGGAGGTGGCGGAGGGGGTGCAGTCTGCGACTTTCTAGGCATGCAGAGTTGCAGAGCCTCATCATCCCCCTTCTTTTCCTCGCATCTCTTTTGCATCAGTGTCAGTGCTGAGTCAAAAATGCCCTCTGCGACCACCGGTGCATCCAGGATGCTTTTGCACTGTGGTAGAGACAACGGTGAGAAGCGACATTAGTCACGTGCTTCGAACCGAAATATCAAAACTGTTAATAAAACCGTGGAAACCGTGCACCCCTCACAGAGCGAGTCAGGCTTTTACAGTCGCTACTTCCTTGCACCAAAAAAACGGTGGTCTCAGGCCCATTCTAGATCTCAGACATCTGTACAAGGCCCTTATGAAGCACCCGTTCAAAATGAAACAAATCCTTGCGGACATTCGCCCGGGAGATTGGTTCTTCACTGTAGATCTGTAGGATGCCTATTTCCACATCCAAATAGCCCCTCATCACAGGCCATTCTTGAGATTCGCCTTCGAGGGGAAAGTTTACCAATACAGGGTGCTACCCTTTGGTCTATCTCTGGCTCCCCGCACATTTACGAAGTGCATGGAAGCGGCGTTAACCCCGCTGAAGCTTCGGGGAATGAGAATTCCCAACTATCTTGACGACTGGCTCATAATTGCTCAGTCAGAGATACAGTTATTTTACCACAGATCTTGGCTTCTCAACCATTTGAAATGCTTTGACCTCAGAATCAATGTGGCAAAGAGCTCATTATCTCCCACACAGAACGTTTCGTTTCTGGGAACAGTGTTAAACTCACTACAGATGAACGCGTGACTGACGTCTGTTTGGAACCGAGCGGTTTCCCTCAGGTCCGGTGCATACACTCCTCTCAAATACTTTCAGAGGATGATGGGTCTCATGGTCTTGGTGGCGCCAGTCCTCAGACTAGGTCTGTTACACATGCGCCCTCTCTAGCACTGGCTGAATTGCCGCGTTCCAACTCACTCGTGGCTCTCGGGCCGATTACAAATCAAGGTAGACCACAGCTGTGTATTGGCTCTGGTTCCATGGAAAAATCCAGTCTGGTATCAGATGGGCGTGAGTTTGGGCACTGTTACTAAGTGGAAAGTTATCTCGACAGATACCTCCAACCTAGGTTGGGGAGCCCTTCACGAGGGCAGGCCAGTCTACGGTCTCTGGTCAGACTCGCAAAAGAGCCTTCACATAAACTGTCTAGAGATGAAAGCGGTCACGCTATCGCTAAGAGCTTTCCTTCCGTACATAAGCACCACCATGTCCTGATCCGAACGGACAGCAGGTCAGTGGTGGCCTATATAAATTGCCAGGGCGGCCTAAGATCGATTGGTCTGCACACGATGGCGAAAAAAGTCCTAATATAGGCGGAGCACTACCTGAGTTCGCTGAGAGCGAGTCATGTGCCAGGCATTCTTAATCTGGGTTCGGACATGCTGTGTCCCCAGCAGAGTGGTCTCTTCACCCACAAACGATTCAGACAATTTGGGGCATGTTTGGGGAGGCAAAAGTGGATATTTCCGCCTCACAAGACAAGCCTCACAAGACAATGCTCAATGCCTAATATATTTCTCTAAACACAAGGAAGGTTGGCCCACGAATGGCCCAGCCTTCCTCTTTATGCTTTTCCCCCAATTTCAATGTTACCTCAGGTCATAGAGAGGATCAGGGAGAGCAAATGCGCTGTGCTTTTAATAGCCCGCTCTGAAGAAATCAACCATGGTTCTCACTTCATGTCTGGCCCATCAACAGGTACACAAGAACCTCTCTGAAAGTGTATTAAACACTATTTCTGAAGCTACAGCCCCCGCGACCAGGCGGCTCTATTCAGGCAATGGTCAGTCTTTTCGGACTGGTGTAAAGCACGAAGTCTGATCCCACATAATTGTGAAGTGTCAGATGTGCTCACTTTTTTACAAGAGCTACTGGACGCGGGTCGTTTCCCCTCCACGCTCAAATTTTATGTGGCTGCTATAGCAGCGTACCACACTCAAGTGAATGGACTGTCACTGGGGAAGAACGATCTTATCATGCGCTTCCTCAACATTCGAGCCTCGGCATTTGGTGAGCTTAAAGCTCCTATCACTCACTCACTTTTCTGCTAGCAATCGCATCAGTTAAGCGAGTGGGTGATCTGCACGCGCTCTCAGTGAGTGCCTCTTGTCTGGAATTTGGGCCAAACGACTTTAAAGTCATCCTCAAACCAAGACATGGATAAGTACCTAGGGTGCTCTAGACTCAGACGTTCAGAGCACAGGTCATTTCAATTTCAGCACTCTCATCATCGCTAGATGAGGAAGATGCTTATTAGCTCTGTCCTGTCAGAGCGCTGAGAATATACAAAGAGCGTTCCGCTGCTTTCAGGCAAACTGAACAGCTCTTTGTGTGCTTTGGCGGCCACACCCGCGGGTGCGCGGTTACAAAGCAGAACTTGTCACGATGGATAGTGGATGCTATCTCGCTGGCTTATGAGTCCAAAGATCTCAGCTGCCCTATAGGCATCAAAGCCCATTCTACTAGAGGCATGACCTCGTCATGGGTTTGGTCTACTGGCATTTCAATGGATGATATCTGTGCGGTGGCAGCCTGGGCGTCCTCGTCCACTTTTATCAGATTTTATCATTTGGATGTCCCTGCCTTACAGGCTGGTCTTCTCGCCGTATAATACATACTCAGTCAAAGGAAAATACAACCCAGTTGTTAGTGCCAAAGAGCCGCCGGGAAATGCTTTTCCAGGCGGCTCATTGTAATCCCATGGCTGGACACTTGGGACAGGGATCCACATTAAATCATCTCATGGCCCGTTTCTTTTGGTATGGACCTCATCAGGCCATTAGAACGATCGGCACGGGGGCATCATTTTGCATTAGTGATAGTGGACTATGCAACACGATACCCGGAGGCAGTAGCGCTCCGTAACATCTCCGCGAAAAGGGTTGTGGACGCTCTGTTTCGTTTAATCTCCCGCGTGGGGATCCCGAAAGAGATCCTCACCGATCAGGGCACGGCGTTTATGTCACGTACTTTACGGGAACTGTACGAATTATTGGGCATTAAATCGATTCGCACCAGCGTCTATCACCCACAAACAGACGGGCTGGTGGAGCGATTTAATCGCACGTTGAAAACCATGATTCGTAAGTTCGTTCACGAGGACGCCAAAAATTGGGATAAATGGTTAGAACCCCTGTTGTTCGCTGTACGCGAAGTCCCGCAAGCCTCCACGGGGTTTTCCCCCTTCGAGCTACTTTATGGCCGTCAGCCCCGCGGGGTGCTGGATGTCCTAAAGGAAACTTGGGAGGAGGGACCTTCCGATGGGCGAAACGAAATTCAGTATGTCCTGGACCTGAGAACAAAACTCCACACTCTGGGGCAGCTTTCAATGGAGAATTTGTTGCAGGCTCAGGGCAAACAGTCCCGGCTATATAACAGGGGTACTAGACTGCGAGAATTTACACCGGGAGAGAAAGTCCTTGTGTTGCTCCCCACATCAAGCTTTAAATTACTAGCGAAGTGGCAAGGACCCTTTGAGGTTACACAGCGAGTTGGGGATCTCAATTATGAGGTGGTGCGCACGGACAGGGGTGGGGCACATCAAATTTACCACCTTAATCTCCTTAAAAAATGGAGCGAGGCGGAATCAGTGATGCTGATGACGTAATTGGGACAGAGGATGATCTCGGGCCAGAAGTGACCGCTAACACAAAATCCATCGCTCTGGCCCCAGGGGGAGATCACCTGTCGCCGTCACAGCTCACTGATCTGGCCCAGTTGCAAGCAGATTTTGCGGACCTGTTCTCACCCCTTCCCGGGCGAACTAATCTCATTCAGCACCATATTGAGACTGAGCCGGGTGTGGTAGTTCGCAGCCGGCCGTACCATCTGCCTGAACACAAAAAAAAGGTGGTTCAGAGTGAGTTAGAGGTAGGGTGACCACCTGTCCCGCTTTGCGTTGTACCGCACAGCATTTTCACCCCTTGTCCCACATGTCGCATATTGAGAAAATGTCCCGCATTTTCACTAGTCTGTTGATTTTTAATGATCATATTGAGAAAACATGCATGCGTTCTTTTGCCTTTTTAAGAAAGCATTTTATTTATTATTTTTGCGGCATCGTTTTTCATCTATATTTAACAGCGCTTCGTCAGAAGTAACATCCCGCCTTACACAAATACAAAAGCCGTTTTTTAAACCTTATCCAATGGTTGAAAAGAAAGGAGTAAACACGGTCACTAGTAGGTTGTGACGGCTGTCAATCAAAATGTGGAGCGGATTCGTTCCATGTGTTCCCTGTCAGAAAACGAATGGATAGTTCTGTATATAAATGAATATATATATATATATATATATATATATATATATATATATATATATATATATATATATATATATATATATATATATATATATATATATATATATATATAATTTTTATATTAATCAATTAATATATAAGATTAACTAATTTAATGTTGTTTTATTTGTTTCATTATTTATTTAGTTGGATTTTAGTTGCACTTGGTCAGAACTGTTTCCAAAGTAGTTATCTGCATGATGCCTGCTGCCTTTGGGCTCAGTGATGTTGAATTTAAGATTATACAACTGTTTCAGGTTATGTTGTAGTGTTGGTAACATGTCCCACATTGTCCCACGCAAACTTAGTAATCGTCCCACATTTGGTTTGTTTGATGGTGGTCACCCTAGTTAGAGGCAATGCTTGATATGGGGGTAATAGAAGAGTCCCGCAGTGACTGGGCCAGCCCGATAGTTTTAGTACCTAAAACGGACGGCTTGGTGCGTTTCTGTGTGGATTACCGCAGGGTGAATGCTGTGTCGAAGTTCGACGCGTATCCAATGCCGAGGATTGACGAATTGCTTGATCGGCTGGGCACCGCTCGTTTTTATTCGATGCTGGATTTAACGAAAGGATACTGGCAGATCCCCTTATCACCTTTATCTAAAGAAAAAAACAGCTTTCACAACGCCGTTCGGGTTGCACCAATTTGTTACACTTCCTTTTGGGTTGTTTGGGGCTCCCGCCACGTTTCAGCGTCTCATGGACCGCATTTTACGGCCCCACGCTGCATATGCCGCTGCCTATCTGGATGACATTGTCATTTATAGTAATGACTGGCAGCAACATATGGAGCATGTGAGGGCTGTTTGCAAGGAGACAGGGTCTTTTATACCCTTGGCTATGCAAATTCTGCTGCCCCCTGTGGTGGGAATATTAGAGTGACCTGATTGGTCCTTCCCGCCCAGCGGTCTCGCCATAGGTTCCTGCAGTTGCAGCAGCACAGCCAATCAGCTGCTTCCTGCTGAGAGCTGTGCAGCTGCACTGCTTTTTGCATGGTATTTTTAGGATAAAAATTGCTTCAAAATCTCGAGGAAAGGAAATTCCCCCATAGCTTTTAGCAAAGGAACCGAGGGGAACTGAGGTTACATAAGTAACCGAAGCGTTATCGGAAACGCGCTTGTTCTTAAAGCTATAATGTTAGTGTTATTGGAAACGCACTTGTTCTTAAAGCTATAACGTTAGTGTTATTGAAAACGCGCTTGTTCTTAAAGCTATAACGGTAGTGTTATCGGAAACGCGGTTGTTCTTAAAGCTATAACGTTAGTGTAATTGGAAACGCACTTGTTCTTAAAGCTATAACGTTAGTGTTATTGAAAACGCGCTTGTTCTTAAAGCTATAATGGTAGTGTTATCGGAAATACGCTTGTTCTTAAAGCTGTAACATTAGTGTTATTGGAAACACTCTTGTTCTGTTAGTGTTATCGGAAACACGCTTGTTCTTAAAGCTCTAACGTTAGTGTTATTGGAAACGTGCTTGTTCTTAAAGCTATAACGTTAGTGTTATCGGAAACACGCTTGTTCTTATAGCTATAACATTAGTGTTATTGGAAACATGCTTGTTCTTGAAGCTGTCTCCTGTTTTCATTAAACAACCGTAGTTGTAAAGTGTATTAGTAAATAGTGTCCAGCAAACAACTGTGATAAGATGGATTACATTTTTAAAAAATTTAAAAGTGCTGGCTAAAACTAATCGTAAATTCCCTGAGATGATTATTCACGTCGGCACTAATGATGTTCGACTTCGCCAGTCGGAGATCACCAAAATTAACATTAACGAGGTGTGTGAACTTGCAAACACAATGTCTAATGCAATTTTTTTGCTCCGTACCCCTCCCTGTTAAAAGGAGTGATGAGATATTTACCAGACTATCATCACTCAATGGCTGGTTGTCTAAGTGATGTCCGCACAATAACATAGGGTTCATAGACAATTGGAAAAGCTTTTGGGGCAGACCTGACCTGTTGAAGAAGGATGGCATCCATCCTTCTTGGGGTGGTGCTGCTCTTCTCTCTAGTAATTTGGCACATAGTCTTAGAGCTAAACCTTGCCTGACTAGGGCCCAGGTCAGGAAGCAGACAAACTGGCTAAACCGACCGTCTGCTAGCTGTCTCATGTCACCGGAGTCAGATAAATCCCAGCACATAGAGACTCTTTCACCTAGATATTATCACATAGAGACTGTGTTTGTTCCCCGAATTAACAAATACAAAAAAATCATCAAAACCATTCAACATTAACTCCTAGGAGTCTGAGCTGTTTTGGGGCCCTTTAGAAGTTTTGACATGCTCTTACATTTGTGTTTTTTTCAGTTGCTTATAAACATATTAATGGCAAAAGTGTAATTACACTGTATTCAGCACAAACTGGGCTACCATAATATGTGAGCATGTATGTACATGCTAGTATTTTTGAGAAAAAAATGTTTATGCATGACTTTTGAAAAAACAACAACAAAAACATTTTTTAAATTAAGGCCTCAAAACACACATTAGATATGTGTTGACAAGACTTTTGAATAATGTGTGTATTTACCAAGAGTTTTTGCTTCAAACTGATGTGAGAATCATTGAGCCTTCTCATTCACATAAAACAATACACTGATTTAAAATTTGTAAGACAGTTTTTCTTCACAAAGCCAGTAATGCGAGGAGGCGTGATATCTAATGAATAATTATGAATATCACCTGAGAGGACAAAATAACATAATAGCCCGCATAATGAGCTGCACAATGAGCTGCGTAATGAATGAGCTTCATACCTGACTGAAAGAGCAAAAAAATGCTCTTCTTATTTAGTTGAAATTGTACTTAATCTAGTAAATGCATCTTGATTTAAGAATGTTTAAATATTTAGACTAGAAACAAGACAAAAATTACTAAGAAGAGCATTTTTACAAAAAAATATTGTAGTCTCATGCTAAAATAAATAAATAATACAAATTAAGATACAATTTATACAAAACAAAATTCACTTTAAATAAATCAATTCACTTTCTACAAAACAAAAAAAAATTACTTTCTATAAAACAAAACTCCAGAATAATTTATTTAGAATGTAGTCATCAAAGGCCTGTTATATTTTAAATTATCAAAAGATTTGACTACACTTAAAAACTGTTTAAACACTTAAGAATGTTTAAATATTTAGGATAGAAACAAGACAAAAATGACTAAGAAGAGCATTTTTTTTCTAAATTTTTTTGTGCTATTTTTTTATATTTTTAAAGTAGTCTAAATTTAATAATAAATAATTAAAATTAAGATACAATTTATACAA
The DNA here is from genome assembly GCF_949357685.1 of Gobio gobio. NCBI lineage: Eukaryota > Metazoa > Chordata > Actinopteri > Cypriniformes > Gobionidae > Gobio > Gobio gobio. The sequence goes on along the minus strand of NC_137111.1, from coordinate 15,430,159 downwards.
AACGAAATTCACTTTAAAGCAATTCTCTTTCTACAAAACAAAACAAAAAATCTCTTTCTACAAAACAAAACTCAAGAATCATTTCTGACAAACTTTGATATTAAATAAAAAAAAAATACCATTAGGCTATAATATTTAAACATCAATATGAAGCAAAATACGTTTGACTGGTAATATATTTATAGCATCTGAGCAGACATTTGCAAATAAAAGCTTTATTGATGTGACACTAGGCTCTTTTACAATAAACACGTTGTAATCTGTCCAAAACAAGCCAAATAAATCTTGTCTAAACAGTCTTGTGTGTATGACATTTAATGTTGCAACAGGATTCATATTTAAACAGTCTTTTTACATTTAATATTCACAGATGCTAACAGAATAAACTGACCTTACAATCAGTGGCGGAGTCCTTTGCTTTCAGAAATGAACAGCTTTGTATGAGGAGAATAAATCCAGGATTATTGCTCAACAATGTAGCTGAAGTAACGTTACAGCGCTTCACTAGATGTGTTTATTTGAGTTGATGTGTGGGCGTTTATGTGGGGATTTTCAGTATTTGAATCTCAATAGAACGCGCAAACTGTGGGCGTGGTCGCATTATCGGATAAAGAAGTAGCTCGCAGGTGACTGACATGTATCGCTTTTCGAACAGATCACATAAATACAAAAAATATTCACAGAAATACAATTACATCACTACGCAAAAATAATATATGGCTTATTAAGTTGTAAATAATGGCTAACATGCCCTTACTGTAATGTTAAACTAATCATTAATTACTATTGTGTCCATGCATTACTATTGTGTCCATCCATGCCGTTGTGCACTCTTCACCAGATACCCCTGTAAATCGGACGTTCTCGCTGGATCCATGATGGTCAGATTGTTATGTCACAAACTCTGTAAAAAGAAATACAAAAGATCCAAGTGCGAGAATGAACAGTTTATTGAAGATAATCCTCAGAAAGATAGAACGAGGCAGTCAATTAAAGAGGTTGCTGAAGGGGTGGCCTGGTGACGCAGGGACACAATGGGTAACAGAGATCAAGGAATCCAGTATCCAAGTCAGGGTACACAAACAATGGAGCTCCGAACTCTCACGTCTTGGAAGACGGCAGAGGAACGTGACCAAACCCCAGGAGAGCCTGCAACAATCTGACAACCGGGACACGTTGGCACACACATTAAATAGAGCGCTAAATGAGGCACAGCTGGTGCTGATGAGAGTCAGCCACCAACAAGGTAACGCCCACACTCAGACTCACACACACACCCGAATACACCATGCGAGGGCAAGCCCATGAACCGAGACAAAAGCTGCGTTTTTGAACATACCCTTGTTCGTGTGGACAGGGCCCCAATTAGACCAGATTTCTTAAACAGGGCAAATTAGCGTGAGAGCACAATTCCATAAATGCGGCAATAGGAGTGGACAATTCTGCGCGTGATCTACTGACATTAATGAACACAGACGCAGCTGAATCATTTCCATAATGACCAACGCAATCTACCCGTTAGCGTCTGGTTTAAAGGGATCCCCTGGTGTTAAGATTTGTATGGCTTATTATGACATAAATTATGTCTCTTACTGCAATATGTTGTAGAAAACCCATGAAAGATCAGCTGTAATGTTATACATGAGGGTTGACTTGCCTAATTTGTCATCTGGTTCAGATTCGGCAGGCCAGCACTCTCCCTGACCCTGACTAAATCCGAAATCGCCCCCTATACCCTCAGATAGGGCATTATTTGAGGGGACAGCCATTTGTAGTGGTGTCTGAAACCATAGTGGACATTATTGAGCGCACTCATTCAATCCCACATTGCACCGCAATAACGAGTGTACAGCCGATGCACACGCAGCGGCTGTCCAAATTCACTCACTTGTTTTCATTCACTCAAGTGAACTGTATTCGTGGACTATAGGGAATAGTGATTGAGGTTTTAGGGGGTGATTTCGCCCTGTCGTGGAGACTGACGAGGGCGGCCCATAACACATCTCGATTGAGACATAGCAGTCTGTCAGATGTATGTGTGTGCGCCAATCTGTTGGTGTGTGTGAGAGAGAGTTTGTGTACACGTGTGTTTGAGTGTGTTATAAATGCAATTACAAAGCAATTCATTGGTTTTGTTTATCTCTGAAATATTTTTCGAGTTGTGTTGTGGTAAAAATAGCTACGGGTAGCGCCAGTTGATTGCCAAGTGCAACCATTCTGCGTCATCGTCATAGACCGCAAACAAAAAAGCGCGGCCCATTGTCCAAATATGTAATGGATTTTTAAAATAACATAGATCTTTCATGGGTTTTCTACTACATATGTCAGTAAGATACATTATTTATGTTATATTAAGCCATACAAATCTTAACACCAGGGGATCCCTTTAACCTCTTGCCTGTCACCTCCCATTCTGGCAAGTGGGGCATTTTGACATACCCAAAATAAAAGGGCTGCTGCTCGCAAGTCTTTCTGAATATACACATAAGTAACATATATCTAGAACACCAACGCTCAAGAGTTTACAATTCTAGACTCAGAATTACTGCTGTTTTACTCAAATTGAGGCAACTATTTGCATCAGCTTTTTGAGTATTTTAAACTCATTTTATTTGTGTTTATCCTATTAGACTTATCATTTTCAACTTGGACTCTTAAGTTATGGCAATTCAATTTTATCAATTTACAAACTATAGTTTTAAGTTTATCCAACATAAACTTTTAAGGAATACTTACAAACGTCTCCTTGTAAGCCACACATTAAGTTACTTTTTTCCAAGCTACTTTTTAAAATGTTATTTTCTATAAATTAATTATGTTCATTTTTTTTAAAGCACCATGAAACAGTAAACAAGCATCTAAATACAATTTTTTTTTTCAATTTAAAATTACAATGCAACAGTGCAAAACACAGTACTTCATTTTTCACCTTTACATAAAGCTGACTAATACAGGAGGGTAGCACAAGCTTTTCATATTCATATAACAGTTTTTAGAACAGTAATTCAGTCATCTAATTAAAACAGTGTTTTGAACAATGTTAAAAAATCAAATTCAAATACACCAGAAACATTACATTTTATTTTATGCATTTGGCAGACGCTTTTATCCAAAGCGACTTCCATTGAATTCAAGGTACACAATTTACATTTTGTCAGTTCTCGCTTTCCCTGGGAATTGAACCCATGACCTTGGCATTGCTAGTGCCATGCTCAACTGCTTGAGCTACAGGAAAGCTTATAGCTGCAGGAAAGTTTATAGCTACAGGAAAGCTTATCATTAGCAGAAACATTAGCAGATAAAAATTAATCACTAAGAAAAGTGAACACCAATTTAAAGAGTTAGTTCACCCACAATGTAAATTCTGTCATTAAAGGAGAACTCCGGTGAATTTTTAAGTTAATCTTGATCGTTATACATTTGTGAGTACTGTCTATAGAAAAAAAAACGAACCGGATTGGTGCTTGCAACACGGAGCTGTTATAGTTAATGCCCAGAGCTCCCACTCAGCTAACACAGCAGCTATGGGGGCATATACATAAAGAGTGTCTTTGTGCCTTTTAACAGACACAAAATGCAATTAAAATGTCTTTCCAACATGAACAGGGCCCTTACATGACAACGAGATGCGTTTAGCCACTTAGCCATTGTTTAAACTCACCTAAATAGTGTTTTAGACAGCTAGCAGTAGTCTCGCGCTGAAGTCCCGTGGGAACTCAGTTGTAGCCGGGAAAAGGCAAATAGTCCAGGTGGGAAGAGCTGCGGAATCTCGAGGTCATGAAAAGGAAGACGATGAAAATGTCAATTCTTGTATTTTCGCATTCTGTTGCCACAACACTGAACGGCACAAACGCAAACCATTTCTTCTTCACTTGTGAGCCGATCATCACTCTTCACACACACGACGCTCCTCCCACCTGGACTATTTGCCTTTTCGTTTTTTTTTTCTATAGACAGTACTCATCTTCAAAACACAAATGAAGATATTTCTGATGAGATCCAAAGCTTTCTGACCCCTCCATAGACAGCAATTTAATTAACACTTTCAATGTCCAGAAAGGTAGTAAAGGCATTGTTAAAATAGTCCATGGGACTACAGTGGTTCAACCTAATGTTATGAAGCTATGAGAATATGCTTTGTGTGCAAAAACAAACAAAAATAACAACATTATTCAACAATTTTGTTGTGTCAGTCTCTTATTTTTGTTTATTTTTTCACACAAAGGTTATTCTCATTGCTTCATAACATTAAGGTGGTTGAGCCACTGGAGTCACATGGATGATTTTAACAATGTATTTCCTACCTTTAGGGCCTTGAAAGTGTTAATTAAATTGCTGTGTATGGAGGGGTCAGAGAGCTCTTGGATTTCATCAGAAATATCTTCATTTGTGTTTTGAAGATGAACAAAGGTCTTACGGGTTTGGAACGACATGAGGGTGAGGAATTGATCCACTGGAGTACGCTCACAACTCATTACCAGTATCATCCACGGGCCTTTCGCCATTTGAGTGTAGTCTATGGTACAAGCCACCAATTTTTCCTAGTCTGGAATCTGAGGTTGCAGTCCCCTCCGCCCACGCCTTCGTCCAGAGGTGTCGCCACACATGGAGAAGACTCTTCTCCAGGTGGGAGCGCGCACCATGGCTCAAGCCGATCGCCACTGGCTGAAGCCTCCCATTTACGTTGTTGGTGGCTTTCTTCTAAGAACATTCCTCTCCGGTCCGTTTGTAATAAACTTGCACCTAATTCATTGGCCCGTTTCCTGTCACTAAAGTCCTTAGTCCAGTGACAGTTTGCCTCAAATTTCCTCTCGCGTACAGGAGAATCCATCCCGTCTTCCACGTTTCCAAAATAAAACCCATTTTTCATTCTCACATTAATCCGCCTGAACCGGTTCCTCCCCCGCTGCGTCTCATAGATAGGGAACCATCTTATTTGGTTCTTCGCATTCTTGATGCAAGACGGAGGGGACGCGGTTTCCAGTACTTTGTGGACTGGGAAGGTTATGGTCCGGAGGAGAGAAGTTGGGTTCCTGCTAGGGACATCCTGGATCACTCCCTGCTTCCCAACTTCATTGTTTGTGTGCCCTGACTTGGATACTGGATTCCTTGATCTCTGTTGCCTAAAGTGTCCCTGCGTCACCGTGCCACCCCTTCAGCAACCTGTTTAGTTGACTGCCTCGTTCTATCTTTCTGAGGATTATCTTTAATAAACTGTTCATTCTCGCACTTGGATCTTTTGTATTTCTTTTAACAGAGAGCTATTATTTTCAATAGTCAACTTATTTTTGGATCATCAATCATCAAGCTCTGTAAACACTTTCAAGTTTGATTTTGACGTGACAAAGAGTTGTTTACTTACTTTTATATTAGTCTTCCCATTAACACCATTATTTTGTTCAGACTGAATAAAATGACTGATTTGCGAATACGCGCAAAAACAAGAGGCAGGATTTATTGTACAAATCAATCATATCCAATCAAAACCAATCACATATAAAACAGAGCAACAGAGGCATTGCCTCCTCTCTTGTGACTTTCCCCCATCCATTCTCAATTACCCCCCACCCCTTAGGTGGTGTTAAAACTCAATGGGCACAGGGGAGGCACAAGAGACGCAGTCACCCGATGTAACTTAACCTGTGGGCATCGCTGTTGGGCTTTAGAAAAACAAGTGATCTATACACTTTTTAACGTCACATTTTGTGATATTTGCATTGTTATATTTTTGTAATATGGATTATTTTCTCATCCAGTTTTTTGAGGACGCACTGCCTTGTCTCAGAGGAGGAAACGCCCCTGGTAGGTACTTTCTAAAGAGGGATCCCACTGAAAAGTTTCCACCTGAAGTCCAGTCTGCCCAAGTCCATTTTCCTCTACTTAGCTGTGAGAGAACTCTGCTCCCTGAAGGCAGCTCATGCATATTCATTGCTGCAGGTTCCTGTTCTAGGCTGAAAGAGCTTGGTGTGGCTTGTCGCTCACATTGAGGAGCTCTGCAGAGTAGATTACTGGCAGGAATGGAAGTACCTACCAAATGGATTCACATGCAAATGCGAGCCTGAGTAAAAGACAGTCTTAATTTAGCCGGTTCTCTATGTGACAGAGATGTGCACGTATACATAGGGCTTTAAAAGGCAGATGAACATTAAAATGTAAATAGACAAGAATTTAGCTTGTTATTATGTATTTTAGGGCCAAAAGATAAGTTTTGTGTTGATTTTGTGAATATTTTACAGAACATATCTGTCTTTCCACACACCCTTCATTTCATCCCTACAGTGTTTCCACCTCCTCTGTCTGGAGTGCGCCCATATAGGCCTGAACTGATTGGAAGTCAAAAGCAGTTGCTGGGGCAGGTTTAGTGGGGCAGAATTGGTTACCAGGGCATTGAACTATTTGGGGGGCTTTAACATATGAAAAGCAAGAGAGGAGGGCTAAGGACCACTAAGGATGAGTCCAGGCAGGATGGCCTCTCTGCCTGTCAAAGAAGGGGGCTAATGGTGGAGCAGGGGCTGTAGAGGCAAATGGGCAACAAAAGCTCTATTGAGTATGAATGAGTCCCCCACACAGACAGAGACAGGGGGAATTCCTGTAACTCCCCACTGAGCTGGAATGACATGAAAAGATTACCATTCCAGTGGAAGTTCCACGCTCTCCATGTAGTCCATAAGAGAGAAACTTGACCCTTGTGATTTATATGACATGGAGAATTAGTTTAGATAGAGCTCTTAAGAAAATAAAAGAAAACCTACTTTACTGTAATAATTGTGTGTGAGTGTGTTCATGAATAAATAAATATTTGTGATTTGATTTAAGGGTTAAGAGTTTCTTCAGCTATGGGCACTTTAAAAAAAAAAATCTTAAAATGTGATGTTTGGATAAAAAGAAAAATAAATCAAGGTAATTATCACATGTCTGATATTTAATATTAAGCTCGTCACTGACACTGTTGCCTCCTTGGTAAAAAAAAAGAAAAGTGTATTAACTTTTTGGAAAAAACTTTATTAGTCTCAAAATTGTTAACTTGCGCCGATGTCAATGTTTTAAACATTCATAATGTTGAAAACATTGACATTTTCACATATTATTGAAAAAAAACCTTGACGTTTAAAATGTAATAATTCATATTTTTATGATTAAACTCTAAGTCTATCCATAAAAGGAATTTTGTAGCACTTCTCACTATAATTACTATAAAAGCTACAGTAGGTACTAACCCCAAACCTACCTGTAAACTTAACCTTAACCCATGCAGTTACCTTATATTAGCCAGTACTTTCTTATGTAAGTACACTATAAGTACATAAAAGTGCATGTACTGTAAAATAAAGTGCAACCAGGATTTTGAAAAGTAGCAAACCATTTAAATGTGATCATATAAGAGAATGGGACAAAAAGAGAACATAATCTAAAAAAAAAAATCTTCAATGGGACAAGAAGTTGAAGAAACACCCCTAAATGTGTGTGCATGTTTGTGTGTGACTTCAGCTGTAAACCTAAGACTCCATTTCCTGCCTTTGCATGCCTAATAACTTGGATTTAGTGCACTTATTCTATGATTGCACCAATTAGTGGTTTTACTGGTTGCCCGCAACCCCACACAAGCAGGCGTTCTATCTGCAACAGGTCTAACCCGGTTTAACCCAGCAATGTTTTGGTTTCAATAGCATTTGTGTTTGAGGTTGCTAATACTTATGAATTAGTACAATCTTATTTGTATGTTCTTCTTATGCCTATGCCCCATTGGTGGGTGGATCACACCGTTCAAATTCAAAATTTCCACCTTGTGAAATAGTTATGTTTTCTCATGGTTTCTCAGGTTGGAGTTTCTGTGTATGTGTGTCTTTGTGTTTTACATGACCACACTGTAGACTGTTTGTTTGGAGGGCAGTTGTGTGTCATATGATTTGCATTATATATTGTTGTGTTTTTAGTTTTATTTTAGTTTAGCTACAGTAATTTCTGTCATTAATGTCTTTGAAGGTTTTGTTGGCTCATAATGATGGATTATGTAAACCTCTTATATCTTTACCTGATGACACATCATGGCCCAACTCGAGGTTGCAAAGCAGACTTTACAATTCAGTCCAGAATCAGGACGCAAATGCAGTGGTGAGCTGGTCTGGAGGCAATTAGTCACAGGGTTGGATTCCCTCTCTGTTTTTTATCAATTAACACTCAGAACGTGGGAAAGAGAAAAGGAAAAATGTAGGGATTAAAAAAGAGACAGACAGCAACATATGCCACTAAAGCGTTTCCTTTTGCTCTCTCCTTCACACACACACACACAGACATACATACACACACACACACACACACACACACACACACACACACACACACACACACACACACACACACACACACACACACACACACACACACACACACTATGTATGGTTCACTATCTTTTGCTGATGACGGACAGGTACAGGTAAGTGGTATCGGGTGAGGGGGAACATTTCTCAATATGCTCTGTTGTCTGGACTTGTGTTCTTGTGGACTTGTGAAACGTCATCAGTCGCTGCCCTAGTACTGTTCCAATTCAAAAGTTCATGTCTAGCCAAGTACAGTTCAAATCCCTGGATGTGTCCTTCATCCACCCCTTTTATCAAGGATGCACTGAGAGGTGACTTGTGATGAAATGTAGTTTTAAGAGGGAGAATGTAGTTGTTTAAAGCTCAAATCTGTGGTTTATTTATAAAGAGAGCGCCTATTTGAAAATTTGATCTGCCGTTTTCGGAGTTTTGAGATCCAGTCGATCACTGGCCATTCAGCGCTCATTAACCCCGCCGAGAACAGCCTTTCCTCGGCTAGTCCTTTTGACGTTTACCGCTGGCTCTGATGTCTCTTAGTGGTTAAACATGAGATATAATTGTGTCTGAAGTCTGAACTACCAAGGACGCAAGTCCGAAGTTTGCGTACTTTATATTGAGAAACGCCCCAAAGTTGTTGGTGATTGAGGAGCCTGTATCTGTGACAATTGCATAGAAATGTCTCTGTTCCTGTGGGGATGGCAGGCAGAGGGAGCACTGAGGGTTGGTTACTGAGGAGCTTGGTGTATCATGAAAATTGCATAGAAATGTCTCTGTTACTGTGGGGACGGCAGTGGTCTTGGCCTCTAGTGAAAGTGTAGCAGGCTGGCTCATGAATACTAATGATATTTAAAATGTTTAAGTAAATAATTGTTATTGCAAATCTCTGTGTCAGAGCTAATCAGTATTAATCTAATGAAAATGCAAAGTGACCCATTGTGACGGGTGCGTAGCTCACCTCACATTTTGACTCTTACCTTTAGTTAGTTTTGAAATTTGATTTTAATGTTTGTTATTTTTATTTAAATCCCTGTATTATAAAAACAACACTGGACAAGACAATGAGTTTGTTATGTGAAAGGAGGATGAAGAAACCAGGGAGGATGCAGTTCACAGTCTTTAATGGAACAAAAGGAAAAAGTCCTCAAATAGCACAAACTGAACAAAACGTCAGGCAAACAGAGCCAAAACAGAGACTGCCACAAGGCTGAAACAACTCAGGATCCCACGAGGACAGAGGGATGATTCCTTGTAAGAAGACCACGGGAGAAACAGCCAGGCGCCACACAGGTACTCTGCACACAGTCACAATATGAGCACAAACACTGGATAGGACATGACAAGATCGGGTAAACAAACCAACGTCTCTCATTTGCAGAAGTAATAATCCGACAACTAGACCAAGACGGAGAGGGACTTAAGAAGCTGAGACAATCAAGACAGAAAGAGATAACAGGTGAGGAAATAGATCGGGAAGGGAAAACAGCTGTGAGAGATAATGAGTAGGGATGAGCGTGATGAGTGAGTGCGTACGTGAATGACCACAAGAGGGAGACAGAGAAAGGAAAACCCAGGATCATAACAGTACCCCTCTCTCAACGAGCGCCACCCGGCGCTCCTAGGGGCACCTGCCGAGACCGGAGGAAATCAGAGATGAGGGAAGGATCCAGGACGTCCCGGGAGGGAACCCAGCTTCTCTCCTCTGGACCGTATCCCTCCCAGTCAACCAGATACTGATGACCGCGTCCCCGGCGGCGCATGTCCAGAATACGGCGAACCCTAAAAACGGGGATATCTTTAACCATAATAGGACCCTGAACAGGGCGGGAGGGAGGGCGAATGGCAGGCTTAACGCAAGAAACGTGAAACACAGGATGAATCCGACGAAATCTAGGCGGGAGGTGAAGCTTAACAACGACAGGATTAATCACCTTAGAAATGCGAAAAGGTCCGATAAAACGGGGCGACAACTTGCGTGAATCGGACTGGAGAGGTAAATTAGTAGTGGATAACCACACTCTCTGACCGCAAACGTAGCGAGGGCTTTTAATCCTGCGTTTATTAGCGGCAATGGTCATGCGCTTTCTAGCTCGACAAAGGGCGGACCGCACTCTTCTCCAGGTACGCTTACAACGACTAATAAAGGACTGTAAGAACGTTCGATTCAGAGTCCTGGGAAGCAAACAGCGGCGGCTGGTAACCGAGGCAACAATGGAAAGGGGACAGTCCGGTGACGGAGGATGGAAGCGAATTATGGGCGTACTCGGCCCAGGAAAGATGCTGGGACCAGGACGCGGGACTCTGGTGAGTGAAACTGCGCAGCATGCGGGCGATGATCTGATTGGTTCGTTCAGCTTGACCGTTAGTCTGGGGATGATAACCGGACGAGAGACTAACGGATGCCCCAATCAGACGACAAAACTCTTTCCAAAACTGAGACGAAAATTGAGGCCCCCTATCCGACACTATGTCAGAGGGAAGACCATGTAGCCTGAAAACCTGATCAACCAGGATCTGGGCGGTCTCTTTGGCAGAAGGAAGCTTAGCGAGTGGAATAAAATGGGCTGATTTCGAGAAGCGGTCTACCACCGTGAGAATAACGGTATTACCTGCCGACGGGGGAAGCCCGGTGATAAAGTCAAGGGCCAAGTGAGACCAAGGACGTGAAGGCACCGGTAGCGGCCGAAGCAGACCGGCTGGAGGAGAATTACCAGCCTTAGTCTGCGCGCACATAACGCACGAGGACACAAAACTACGTACATCACGCTCCAATGAGGACCACCAGAAGCGCTGGCGGATAAACGAGAGGGTGCCCCGAACGCCTGGATGGGCAGTCAATTTAGATGTGTGTCCCCATTGAAGGACAGCACGTCGCGTGGATACGGGGACAAAAAGAAGTCCCCTAGGAACATTACGCGGAACAGTGACACGAGCGAGAGAGCGCTTAACCAGCCTCTCTATTCCCCAAATGGACGTACCAACTACCCGACCCGAAGGGATAATCTCCTCTGGCTCAGAGGAAGAGGATAAATCAAAGAGACGAGATAACGCATCCGGCTTGACGTTCTTGGTACCCGGCCGAAACGAGATGGTAAAATCGAAACGAGTAAAGAACAGAGCCCAACGGGCTTGACGGGCGCTGAGTCTCTTAGCCTTACGAATATATTCGAGGTTACGGTGATCGGTCCAGACCAAAAACGGAACGGGAGATCCCTCCAACCATTGTCGCCACTCGCCTAGCGCTAGTCGAATGGCGAGCAGCTCCCGGTTTCCAACATCATAATTACGCTCAGCGGGAGAGAGCCGATGGGAAAAGAAAGCGCAAGGATGTATCTTTCCGTCAGCGGCGGAACGCTGGGACAGAACAGCCCCGACCCCCACCTCGGAAGCGTCGACCTCGACGATAAACTGTTTAGAGAAGTCGGGGGTCAAAAGGATCGGCGCGGTGGTGAATCGGGACTTTAGTACGTCAAACGCAGCCTGTGCCGACTCTGACCACCTAAATTGTGACTTGGTAGAGGTAAGAGCGGTAAGAGGAGCGGCCACCTGACTAAACCCAGAAATAAAACGACGGTAAAAATTAGCAAAACCAAGAAAACGCTGTAGCGCTAGGCGAGACTCGGGTACGGGCCAGTCAGTGACTGCCTGAACCTTAGCCGGGTCCATACTAATTCCTTCTGCCGAGATGACCGAGCCCAAAAACGTAACAGAGGGAGCGTGGAAAGAACACTTCTCAGCCTTAACGTAAAGACGATTCTCCAATAGCCGCTGAAGAACACGACGAACATGTTGGATGTGTACTTGGAGTGACGGTGAAAAAATTAAAATGTCGTCCAAGTAGACAAAAACGAATACGTTAAGCATGTCCCGTAGGACGTCATTGACTAAGGCTTGAAAGACAGCGGGAGCGTTTACTAACCCGAGCGGAAGGACTCGATATTCAAAGTGCCCGAGGGGCGTGTTAAACGCGGTCTTCCATTCGTCCCCCTCCCTGATACGCACCAAGTGATAGGCGTTACGTAAATCGAGCTTAGTAAAAACCTTAGCTCCCTGCAAGAGTTCGAAGGCCGATGACATCAGTGGCAAGGGGTAACGGTTCTTGACAGTGATGTCATTCAGACCTCGATAGTCTATACAGGGACGCAGAGAGCCGTCTTTCTTCTTAACGAAGAAGAAACCAGCTCCCGCAGGAGAAGAAGAGGGAACGATGGTACCGGCGTTAAGCGAATCGGACAGGTAACTCTCAAGAGCCTTACGTTCGGGGGTAGACAACGAATATAGTCTTCCCCGAGGAGGCGTGGTCCCTGGGAGAAGATCTATACCGCAATCATACGGGCGATGAGGAGGAAGAGAAGTGGCCCGAGAACGACTGAATACCTCCCGCAAATCGTGATACTCCTCCGGGACTCCAGACAAATCTCCTGGCTCCTCCTGAAAAACAGTAATAGACGAGACAGAAGGAACAGCAGAAGACAAACAATCAACATGACATGACAATTTCCAAGACAAAATAGATCCCTCCGCCCAGTTAAACTGGGGATTGTGGAGTGCAAGCCAAGGATGGCCTAAAACAACTGGGCAATAGGGAGAACTAAAAACAAAAAAAGAAATAGTCTCTCTATGATTACCAGAAACAGTAAGCGTCAATGGAACAGTTCTCCTCTGTACCCTAGGAAGGGCGCTACCGTCAAGAGCGTACAGGGGGGTGGAGTCTTGTAAGTCAGAAAGAGGAATACCTTGCTCTAGAGCCCATGACTCATCAACGAAGTTCCCCTCCGCTCCAGAGTCAATCAACGCTGAACATGAAACTGACGACCCCGGCCAGCGAAGATGAATGGGAAGAGAAGTGCAGGACTTAGAAGGAGAGACCCATGAAGTGGCGCTCGTCAGTAACCCTCCGCCTACTGACGAGCGTTGGCTTTTACCGGACACCTGGAGACAAAGTGATCGGCGGCAGCACAGTACATGCACAGGCGATTCATTATCCTGCGCTGACGTTCCCGTGTGGAAATACGAAGACCCCCAAGCTGCATCGGCTCGGGATCCACGGGCGAAGGATGTGACGACTCTCTCGGTATGGAAGAGGAGAACAAAGAAGACTCCAGTCTGCGGGCCCTCCGTCGCACCTCGAACCGTCTCTCCACACGCAGGGCCAGCTCGATCAGAGAATCAAGGTTCTCCCGGACCTCCCGGGCAAGGACCTCGTCCTTGACCTCTGAACACAGACCCTCGAGAAAACGGGCTTGCAGGGCAGGACCGTTCCATCCGCTGGTGGTAGCCAGAGTACGAAACTCAATCGAGTAATCAGTGACTGACCTCTTCCCCTGACGCAGAGTGGACAGAAGACGAGATGCCTCATCCCCATGAGCAGAGCGATCAAAAACTCGGATCATCTCCTCCTTGAAAAGAGAAAACCTCTGGACACAGTCTGCCTCAGCATCCCAGTTAGCCGCAGCCCACTCTCGAGCCCGTCCGTCAAGGAGAGAAATCACGTAAGCCACTCTCGATCGTTCCTTGGCATAAGTCAAGGGCTGGAGAGAGAACACAACCTCGCATTGTGTGAGGAAAGATCGGCACTGTGTTGGCTCACCCAAATAGCACGGCGGATTGTTGATGCGCGGCTCAGGCGGATCACGCCCTCCAGCGGAACCCGTGGCCTCCTGGCGATAATAGTGGAGCTGCTGGGTCAGGTCAGAAAGCTGGGCGGTCAGAGAGTCCACAACACGTCTCGTGGCGGCTAGGTCCTCCTCGTGCTTACCCAGCAGAGCACCCTGGAACTCGACGGCCGTATGAAAAGGACTGCTACTCGTCTGGTCCATCCTTGTGGTCGGATTATTCTGTTATGTGAAAGGAGGATGAAGAAACCAGGGAGGATGCAGTTCACAGTCTTTAATGGAACAAAAGGAAAAAGTCCTCAAATAGCACAAACTGAACAAAACGTCAGGCAAACAGAGCCAAAACAGAGACTGCCACAAGGCTGAAACAACTCAGGATCCCACGAGGACAGAGGGATGATTCCTTGTAAGAAGACCACGGGAGAAACAGCCAGGCGCCACACAGGTACTCTGCACACAGTCACAATATGAGCACAAACACTGGATAGGACATGACAAGATCGGGTAAACAAACCAACGTCTCTCATTTGCAGAAGTAATAATCCGACAACTAGACCAAGACGGAGAGGGACTTAAGAAGCTGAGACAATCAAGACAGAAAGAGATAACAGGTGAGGAAATAGATCGGGAAGGGAAAACAGCTGTGAGAGATAATGAGTAGGGATGAGCGTGATGAGTGAGTGCGTACGTGAATGACCACAAGAGGGAGACAGAGAAAGGAAAACCCAGGATCATAACAGTGTTAAAGTTTATTAAAATCTGGAATATACAGAAGGGTGCACACTTCTTATGCTCCTTCTTCTCTTTGCTGTTTAACTTTACCTGAGTCCTAGATTACTTGAGGTCCATGGAGTGACGGCCGCATTCCATGTGGCAGCAGACCAAGGAAGAGGCAGGGTTTCAGCCTCCAAACTTATGCGGTTGGACTGTACAATCATGTGTTGTTTTAGGAGGAATCTTTAGATTTATTTTGTTCAGTTATTCCTTTGTTTGATACTTACCTTTATTTTTGTTTGGTAGAGGCTAAATGGGTATTTATAGCATTGTGGGGAAGCGCAGAGGTTAGTCAGTCTTGCACAGCCACATTACCATCATGACCTGCTGACCTTAGTGGTTTGATTTGTTACTTTGTTTACTGGGGAGATTTATTTTTAAGCTTATTTAATTTTTGTTAATTTCAGTTAATATACCTCTCGAGTTTTGTTTTTGTTGTTTGAAATCTGCCCCTGAATATAATTATTTTCCCTTAATTTTGTTGGAAGAAATAAACTTGTTTTCGTTTAACTGTCCCGCCTGTTCTTGGCCACAACCACCATTCTGTATGCAAACTCTTGCGCCTTGATTTTGGGGATGTTGTTTAGCACGCCATGATGAACCCAGACAGTCTCCTTGGTAATGCAGAGGAGATTATACTATGAGGTGTGTCTGTGTGTGTGTGTGTGTGTGTGTATGTGTTCATTCTGCATTTTTATTATATTAAAGCTGATTGATTAGCCGGCTGCTCTCGAATCGCTCTCGCAGTACTTTGATGCCACACGTCACTGTCACATGGCGTCGGCGCTGTCTCAAGTTGGACAAAATTTCTTACCAGCACGCACTGCTTCAAGTCAGCCGCCGATCGGTCTGTGCATCGCTGTATCAAGTCAAACAAGCCTATTATGACACAAGAGACTAGGGAATCACATGACAATGGAGCACATGGCAGGATCACATGACAAACAGGAACACATAACAAAACCAGGAAACATGACTGATAAACTCAAACAGAAAACATAAACATGAAACAAACCCAAACACACTGTGACAGGAACTCAAACCACGGACCTTTTTGCTGTGAGACAACAATCCTACCAGCTTTGACACCATGCCACTCACAATACTTTTCAGTTAAATTTGGATCAATTCAGTTTGGTTCAAATCATTAAAGTTGACCTCAGTTCAGTTCAATTCCAACTTTTCCTCCGAGAAATGCACTTTCCACCAGTCCTCCACGCAGTTACTTGGTTACCACATCACTGAAAATGGTATCAATATGGAAGAGGGGAAGGTTGATGCAGTATGTTCCTGACCAACTCCAATGACTATAAAAGAGTTACAACGTTTCCTGGGTTTTGCCAATTTTTAATGCCGCTTCATTAAGAATTTCAGTTCCATTACATCTCCACTCACCACCTAGTCTTGCATAAGCCAGACTTCCAGACTGACGGCAGTAGCTTTCATTGGCCAAGGACCGCCCAAGAGGATGTTTGACTGACATGTAACGCAACCAATCACAGTTAGTTTTGTTCCGCGTCATGTTTAGGGGCATGAAAATGTAAAGCCGGAATTACTGCAATAACAGACCAGCGTGCATCTACAAATTATTTATTTAAGAACGTTGTGTAAGTTTACTGCAACAATGGAGCCGTGAACTTCACATACTTTTGAAAATCCAGCATTTAGTTGATCCTGGTAAGCGCTCATTGTCACAGTTGTAAACACAACTGACGGTGTTCTTTTCTTTGGAGTTTGGCAACACGGCATTTGTTTCCAGACGGACCGTTAAAGAAAGCAACACACACGTCTCGCGAACATCCTGTAGATTTTAACCAATCAGGTGCTGACTTCGAAACTCCTGAAGTATTTCCAGAAAAGTGTGCCATAAGCATCAGCCGTTTAGCCAACAGTCTGTGGGCCTGACGTCTGCGTCTGAGACTACTCACCACCAATGTTCGCTCTAAACTGCGCGCGTGCGCAGCCGCGCACTTGTGATGCCATGGCTGCGCAGACAACAAATGTGAAATGTGGGGAGAAATCTATTTTATTGTAGTTTAAATGAGAAATAATAGCAGTGCACTATTCAACCGCTATAGAGTTAGTATCGCTATAGTGTTAGAACCGGTGAATGCGGCTTACAGGTTTCATAGAAAGATAATGATGTCACGTGTGAGTGGCAGTGAGTCATGTTTGCGGTCCAATTAGCTCATAATGAGAGGCAACGTATAGAGGAGGAACCTCTGGATTGTTCAGATAGGCCTTGAGGACACAGTGTGTGCGTGTCAATGGTCAGCTATCCTCCATGTTATGTTCCTCCACAGGTTCTCCTCAAGGGTGCGTACTTTCGCCCCTGCTTTTTATTTTATATACCAATGATTGCAGAACTACATTGGACAATAGATATATATTGAAGTTTTCGGATGACACTGTTATTGTGAGCCTTTTAGCAAATGAGGAGACATCGCATGGTTCTGTGGTGGAGGACTTTGTTTCTTGGTGTACAAACTGTGGACTAAATTTAAATATAGCTAAGACCAAGGACATGATTATAGACTTTGGAAAGTTCTGAGAGAGAAGCAATCGAACTTCAGGGAGAACAACTAGTCTGTGAGTACTGTTTCCATTTTCTCAATTGATCTGTAGTTCAGCTGTTAGTCAGAACGTTGTCTGTGTGGTGTAGTTGGCTGTCTGTTTGTTGGAAGTGTTGTTTGTTAGTCACGTGACCTCGCGCGAGCCCAATGCATTTCACTGGGCGTGGCCGCTAGCCAGCGTGGTATAAGAGCTGTGTTTGTTTACACTTGAGTTAGAGAGAAGCAATCGAACTTCAGGGAGAACAACTAGTCTGTGAGTACTGTTTCCATTTTCTCAATTGATCTGTAGTTCAGATGTTAGTCAGAACGTTGTCTGTGTGGTGTAGTTGGCTGTCTGTTTGTGTGAGGGCTGGACGGGAAAACAGAGAACCCAAGAGCAGATCAGTTCACACTATATTTATAAGGACAAAAAGCAAAGTAAAAGGAAACAATATTTAAATGGGGCAGCCGAGCTGCCAAGCCAGGGGAAATAGCCGAAGACGTGATCAAAGGGCAGGCAAAAGTCAGCAACAGGCAGGCAGACTCAGGACCAGCGAAATGACAGTCCAAGGTGCAGGGCACACAGCAATCCGTTGTCAACAATCCAGGCACAGAGTCAATAGCAAAATGCAAAATCAAAACAGGAGATGGGAAAACTGAGCTGCAGGGCTGGATCAAACTAGGAACAAACAGAATATGATCAGAACTTGGTAAGGCAAAAATAGAATCTCAATTCAAAGGCTAGAGCACGACAGAAAAACAGACAAAACCCTCTGGCAGAGAAGGCAGGTAAGGAAGGAAGCTAAATAGTGAGAGAAATTAAATGAGAGGAGAAACAGGTGAGAGGTGTGCAAGAGCCCTGATCATAATGCAGCGCAGCTGCCACAGAAATCAAGTGCGGGAAACTTAAATGGAGAGACAGGTGAGAGTGGTGTGCAGTGGTGCGGATTACGAATAGAGCACAGCTGTGGTGCAGTGGAAAAATACACAGAAACATAAATGAGAAAGAAAAACAGAAAGAGCAATGATCAAACCCGAGTCCTGACAGTACCCCTCTCCCCAGGAACGCCTCTAGGCGTCCCGAGATGAGGGGCTGAACGTTGAAAATCATTGATCAGCGAGCGGTCCAGAATGTCTCGAGTCGGGACCCAACATCTCTCCTCCGGACCGTACCCCTCCCAATCAACCAGATACTGGAATCCCCTTCCCCGCCTCCTGCTATCAAGGATCTTCCTGACAGTGAAGGCAGGAGTGCCGTCAACCATCAGGGGAGGGGGAGGGGGAGGGGAAGAAACAGAAGTAGAGGGGGAAACAGAGGAACGAATAAAGGGTTTGATGCAGGAGACATGGAAGACAGGGTGAACACGATGAAAGGGGTGCGGGAGCCGAAGCCGCACCACCACCGGGCTGATCACCTTGACAATAGGGTATGGCCCAATGAACCGCGATGCCAGTTTCCTAGATGGCACTCTAAGAGGCAGGTCCCTAGTGGAGAGCCACACCCTTTGCCCACAGATGTATTTAGGTGCTTCAGCCCGATGACGATCCGCCAATCTCTTGGTGCGTTCCCTGGATCGCAGCAGCGCCTCCCTGGCCCGCTTCCAGGTCCGCCGGCACCGATCAATGAATGCCTGAACCGAGGGAACCGCAGCTTCGGGACCCTGTGAGGGAAACAAAGGGGGTTGATAACCAAGACAGCACAAGAAAGAAGACAATCCAGTAGACAACACCGGCAAGGAATTATGGGCGTATTCAGCCCAGGTGAGTTGCTGGCTCCAGGATGAAGGGCTGTGAGAAGCAAGACACCGGAGAATCCGCCCAAGATCCTGGTTTGCCCGCTCTGTCTGACCGTTGGTCTGTGGATGGAATCCCGACGACAGACTAGCAGTAGCACCAATCTGCCGACAGAATTCCCTCCAAAAGTGAGAGACAAACTGGGGACCCCTGTCGGAGACCACATCCTCCGGAAGACCATGAATCCGGAAGACGTGGTCCACGATCACCCGCGCAGTCTCTTTGGCAGAGGGGAGTTTGGGAAGGGGAATGAAATGAACCGCCTTAGAAAAACGGTCCACGACCGTGAGAACCACGGTATTGCCACTGGACTCCGGTAATCCTGACACGAAGTCCAGTGCAATGTGGGACCAAGGACGGGAAGGAATAGGAAGGGGTTGAAGCAGACCAACGGGCACAGCATTACCAGACTTGTTTTGCACACATACAGAGCAAGAAACCACAAACCGATGGACGTCCCCTCCCATGCCCCGCCACCAAAAACGCTGGCGAACCACAGCCAGCGTTCTTCTCACCCCTGGGTGACACACTAACCTGGATGAGTGGCACCACTCCAGAACTTCCGGCCGGACCGATACCGGAACAAACAATTTGCCCACCGGACACTCCCTTGGCACCTCTGTTCCCAACTGGGCCAGCCTGACGCGCTCCTCGATGCCCCAGGTGACGGACCCCACCACACAACCAGGAGGGAGGATAGTATCCGGCGGCACCACGTCCTCTGGGGCAGAGAACTGACGTGAAAGCGCATCAGGCTTACCATTCTTGGAACCCGGCCGGTAAGACAGGCAAAAATTAAAGCGACCAAAAAAGAGTGCCCAGCGGGCCTGTCTGGAGTTCAGCCGTTTAGCCGTTCTAATGTACTCCAGGTTCCGGTGGTCAGTCCAGACCAGGAACGGCTCCACTGACCCCTCCAACCAGTGGCGCCACTCCCCCAGTGCCAGGCGCACGGCCAACAACTCACGGTTACCGATGTCGTAGTTCCGCTCTGTGGGTGACAACCGGTGAGAAAAGTATGCACAAGGGTGTAACTTGTGATCATGAGGGGATCTTTGGGAGAGAACTGCTCCGACTCCTACCTCTGATGCATCGACCTCCACAAGAAACTGTCGAGAAGGATCAGGAGTAATTAGAATAGGCGCCGAAGAAAAGCGTCTCTTTAGTTCATTAAAAGCAGCCTGAGCTGCTGGAGACCAGCAAAAAGGGTTTCTTGTGGAGGTCAATGCAGTCAAAGGAGCCGCCACCTGACCGAAATTATGAATAAACCTCCGATAAAAATTGGCAAAACCGATAAAACATTGCAATGTCTTTCGGCTATCAGGTGTCGGCCAATCGGAGACAGCCCTCACCTTTGCAGGGTCCCTGCGGATCCCCTCCACCGAGATGATATGACCCAAGAACGGAACTGACTGGTTATGAAATGAACACTTCTCCGCCTTAGCATAGAGTTGATTCTCTAACAGCTGCTGCAGCACTTGCCTGACGTGCTGGATGTGTACCTGGAAAGAACGAGAAAATATCAAAATGTCATCCAGATACACAAAGACAAATTGGTTGATCATGTCTCTCAGCACGTCATTAATGAGAGCCTGGAAGACGGCTGGGGCATTAGTAAGTCCGAAGGGAAGGATCCGGTACTCAAAATGCCCTGTGGGAGTGTTAAATGCCGTCTTCCATTCATCCCCCTTCCTGATCCGAACCAAATGGTAGGCGTTGCGGAGGTCCAACTTCGTAAAGTACTTTGCTCCCTGCAAAACCTCGAAGGCTGAAGACATCAAAGGTAGAGGATACCTGTTCTTAATAGTTATGTCATTCAGCCCCCGATAGTCTATGCAAGGACGCAAAGAGCCATCTTTCTTCTTTACAAAGAAGAACCCCGCCCCTGCCAGCGAGGAAGAAGGACGAATGACACCGGCTGCCAGAGACTCAGTCAGATAACTCTCCATGGCCGCCCGTTCAGGAGCGGACAGGGAGAATAACCGTCCCTTGGGCGGAGAAGTGCCAGGGAGGAGATTGATGGCGCAATCGTAAGGACGGTGCGGAGGAAGGGATGTGGCCCGGGACCGACTGAAGACCGCCCGCAAATCATGATAGACCTCAGGAACTCGAGATAGATCCACAGACTCCTCCTGTAACACAGGAAGAGAAGAGACAGGAGACAAGGCAGACACAAGACAATGGGCATGACAATAAGAACTCCATGACAAAATTGAATTTTCTGACCAATTAATATGCGGATTATGAGTAGTAAGCCAAGGGTGTCCTAATACAATAGGGGCAAGGGGTGAATGACAAATAAAAAAAAAACACTTCTTCCCTGTGGTTACCAGAAGTGACAATGACTAAAGGAGCAGTGGTATGAGAAATAGTGGAGAGTTCTCTGCCATCAAGAGCATGAGCTGTGAGAGGAGGAACAAGAGCCTGAAATGGAATGCCTCTCCTAGAAGCCTAGGTGGAATCCATGAAATTTCCCTCAGCCCCTGAGTCTAAGAGAGCAGATAGATGAAACTTAGCACCTTGGACCATTACAGAGATAGGTAGCATGGACCTTTAGGGAACCTGCAAATGGGGTTGTAGTGGTAGCGCTCGCCAGTACCCCTCTAACTACTGACGAGCGCTGGCTTTTGCTGGACAGGTAGCTGCAAAGTGCCCCGGCTTCCCACAATACAGGCACAGCTCGCTCCGCTCGCTTCACTGGCTACCGGTGCGGCTTAGGGTGGAGTATAAGGTCCTGCTGTTCGTGTTCAAGGCCATTTATGGTCTGGCCCCGGCCTACCTCGCCGAATTAGTAACGGTCTACCAGCAAGCCAGAACTCTCCGCTCCTCTAAATATACCTCTCTGGTTATTCCAAAGTTCAAGTACAAAAAGTTTGGAGGCCGGTCATTTGCCGTCCTGGGACCTAAGCTGTGGAACGCACTTCCAGCACACTTACGAAGCATCACTGTGCTGAGTGGTTTTAAATCACAGTTGAAAACACATTTATTCATACAAGCTTTTAACACGTAGCCTCTGACTGGACTGCTATTTTATGTATATTAATGTTGTTACATTATGTTGTCTAATGACGTTTTTCTGGAAAGCGCCTTGTGCTCCTTTTGGTTGTTGTAAGGCGCTATATAAATAAAACTTGACTTGAACTTGACTTGACAGCCCCTTAGCGAAGCGCTGTTGCTTCTCTGTGGCAGATAGATGATACCTGCCTAGCAGCATGGGTTCAGGAGAAGGTAGATGAACCAGATCATCGGGAGCCATCAAGGCAGAAGCTCTATCCTGGAAAGGTGTGGGCACGGAGGAACGAACTCTACGACGGAGGTCCCGGCGATTGTCCAATCGTATAGCCAATTCCACCAGCTTGTCTAACCCCTCAGGAAGTTCACGTGCATAAACCTCATCCCGTATTTCCTCCGCCAGACCCTCTGCGAACCTGGCCGCCAGGGCCTCATCGTTCCACCCACTTGATGCAGCCAGAGTACGGAACTCTACTGCAAAATCCGCCACTGAACGTCTACCTTGCTGAAGGGCTGCCAGGAGCCGAGATGCTTCTTTGCCAAGAGCTGACCGATCAAACACCTTCATCATTTCCGCCTTGAACAATGAGAACTCCTGGCAGCAATCAGCCTCCTCGGACCACACAGCCGTGGCCCATTCCCGTGCCCGTACGGTGAGGAGGGAGATAACAAAAGCTACCTTAGAAGAATCCAAGGCATAAGTGGTGGGTTGTAGAGAAAAAAAACCACCTCACACTGGATGATGAAGGATCGGCACATAGATAAACAGGTGGGTTGTTAATCCGCGGCTCGTGGATGGTAGGAACACGTTCAGTGGCAAGCTGCTCAAGGTCGCGGTCCCTTTGCATCCGGGAGATAGTATCCGTAAGCTTGGTGACCTGGCGCATCAAGGTGTCAACGGCATGATGTGCTGCTGTGAGCTCCTCCTGGTGACGTCCAAGCATAGCACCTTGTGCCTCCACCGCTGTACGCATAGGTAACTGATCTGCTGGGTCCATCGTGGCCAGAGTGTGATGTGGGGGCTGGACGGGAAAACAGAGAACCCAAGAGCAGATCAGTTCACACTATATTTATAAGGACAAAAAGCAAAGTAAAAGGAAACAATATTTAAATGGGGCAGCCGAGCTGCCAAGCCAGGGGAAATAGCCGAGGGCAGGCAAAAGGGCAAGGGCAGGCAAAAGTCAAAAGTCAGCAACAGGCAGGCAGACTCAGGACCAGCGAAATGACAGTCCAAGGTGCAGGGCAGACAGCAATCCGTTGTCAACAATCCAGGCACAGAGTCAATAGCAAAATGCAAAATCAAAACAGGAGATGGGAAAACTGAGCTGCAGGGCTGGATCAAACTAGGAACAAACAGAATATGATCAGAACTTGGTAAGGCAAAAATAGAATCTCAATTCAAAGGCTAGAGCACGACAGAAAAACAGACAAAACACTCTGGCAGAGAAGGCAGGTAAGGAAGGAAGCTAAATAGTGAGAGAAATTAAATGAGAGGAGAAACAGGTGAGAGGTGTGCAAGAGCCCTGATCATAATGCAGCGCAGCTGCCACAGAAATCAAGTGCGGGAAACTTAAATGGAGAGACAGGTGAGAGTGGTGTGCAGTGGTGCTGATTACGAATAGAGCACAGCTGTGGTGCAGTGGAAAAATACACAGAAACATAAATGAGAAAGAAAAACAGAAAGAGCAATGATCAAACCCGAGTCCTGACAGTTTGTTGGAAGTGTCGTTTGTTAGTCACGTGACCTCGCGCGAGCCCAACGCGTTTCACTGGGAGTAGCCAGCTGTATTCAATAACGACAATTAACGTGTGTATAAAGTGAGCGGTTTTCCGCGGCAGCCCTCGTGTGAGGCCCTCCTTGTGTGAAGACCGAGGAGTGTAAAGAACATTCGACTCTACTCTGCACGACTCCACTCGAGCAAGGACACAACAAGGCACTTGAGTATAGCTTTCCTTCTACTTTGTCCACTTTTGTGTTTTGCTTGTTGTTATCTGTTTGTTCCTCTGACCTGTATTCACTATGTGCTTCCAAATCGCTACTATTACCTCAAACACCCGTAAGTCACGCTCATCACGTTCTAGACACCGTAATCCTAATAATCTGCGTAGTGTACCTATTTCCTCTACTACATTAATGTCCATTCCAATTGGTCTGTGGAATTGCCAGTCTGCTGTAAACAAAGCAGACTTTATTTCATCTTTTTCCACTCATTCACATCTCAGTCTCATGGCTCTAACTGAAACCTGGATCAAACCAGAAGACACTGCCACTCCTGCAGCTCTCTCAAATAATTTTACTTTTTCACACACCTCTCGCCCGATTGGGAGGGGTGGAGGTACTGGTTTGCTCATCTCAAATGATTGGAAATTTGAGCCCATTACATCTCTATCTGGCAACTGCTCATTTGAATCACACTCAATCACTATCACTCATCCTGCTAAAATCCATGTTGTAGTTATTTATCGCCCTCCAGGTCAACTGGGTAACTTCTTAGAGGAATTTGATATTTTCCTCTCTCACTTCCCTGAGGATGGCACTCCTCTGGTACTGCTTGGTGACTTCAACATCCACCTTGATAAACCCCAGGCTGCTGACTTCACCACTCTTCTGACCTCATTTGACCTTAAGCGAGTATCCACTACAGCTACTCACAAATCAGGTAACCATCTGGACCTTATCTACACACGCTACTGCTCCACAGACAACACTTTAGTTACTCCACTGCACACCTCAGATCACTTTCTCATCACTCTTAACCTCCTACTGACTTCTGACACAACACACACTCCTCCGCAGATCACCTTTCGGCATAATCTACGCTCGCTCTCTCCCTCTCGTCTATCCACTATGGTTTCATCCTCACTCCCTCCACCTGCTCAGTTCTCAGCACTAGACACTAACAGTGCTACTGACACTCTTTGCTCCACTCTAACATCTTGCTTAGACAACTTCTGTCCCCTTACATCCAGGCAAGCCTGCACCATCCCCTCTGCCCCCCGGCTGTCTGATGTTCTCCGCGAACATCGCTCTGGACTCCGGGCAGCAGAGAGGAAGTGGCGCAAAACTAAAAACGCTACTAACCTAACCCTGTATCAGTCTCTTCGTGCTTCTTTCTCTGTTAATGTCTCCACTGCTAAAACTACATACTACCACAACAAAATCAACAACTGCTCTGACTCTTGTGCACTTTTCAAAACATTCTCTTCGCTCCTTTGTCCCCCCCCCCCAGATGTCTCCAAACTCATCCTTTCCAATCATCCCACTACCTGTCCGCTTGATCCTATCCCCACCCACCTCCTTCAGGCCATTTCTTCTTCTGTTACTCCTGCACTCACTCACATTGTCAACCCCTCTCTTCACACGGGACCTTCCCCACAGCATTTAAGCAGGCTCGGGTAACCCCACTGCTTAAGAAACCCTCTCTAAACCCAGCACTTTTAGAAAACTACAGACCGGTATCCCTTCTTCCTTTCATTGCAAAGACACTTGAGCGAGTGGTGTTTAACCAGCTGTCTACGTTTCTTGAACAGAACAACCTCCTGGACATCAAACAATCCGGCTTCAAAAGCCGCCACTCCACTGAGACTGCCCTGCTCTCGGTTACAGAGGCACTCAGACAGGCAAGAGCGGCTTCCAAATCCACAGTACTTATCTTACTGGATTTGTCTGCTGCTTTTGACACAGTTAACCACCAGATCCTCCTGTCAACTCTCATGAAGATGGGCATCTCAGGAACTGCTCTCCAGTGGTTCAAGTCTCATCTCTCAGGTAGGTCCTTCAGGGTGTCATGGAGAGGTGAAGTGACTAAATCACATCATCTAGCTACTGGAGTTCCCCATGGCTCAGTGCTTGGACCACTTCTCTTCTCCATCTACATGTCATCACTGGGATCTGTCATTCAGAAACATGGCTTTTCCTATCACTGCTATGCCGACGACACTCAACTCTACTTCTCATTTCAACCAGATAATCCCACGGTTGGTGTTCGTATCGCTGCCTGCCTAACAGACATTTCTGCCTGGATGAAGGAACATCACCTTCAACTCAACCTTGCAAAGACAGAACTGCTTGTTGTCTCTGCCAACCCAGCACTTCACCACAATCTCTCCATTCAGCTAGGTTCATCAACCATAACTCCGTCCAGGACAGCCAGGAACCTTGGAGTTGTGATTGATGATCAGCTAAAATTCACTGACCACATCACTGCCACAACCCGGTCCTGTAGATTTGCATTATACAACATTAGGAAGATTAGACCCTTCCTATCAGAGCATGCCACACAACTACTGGTCCAAGCTCTTGTTCTCTCCAGACTGGACTACTGTAATGCTCTTCTAGCGGGCCTTCCGGCATGCACTATCAAACCCCTGCAACTGATCCAGAATGCAGCGGCAAGGGTGGTCTTTAACGAGCTGAAGAGAGCGCACGTCACGCCTCTCTTCATCAGTCTGCATTGGCTGCCAATAGCTGCTCGCATCAAATTCAAGGCACTGGTGCTCGCCTTCAAAGCAACCACTGACTCTGCACCAATATACCTAAACTCGCTCGTTCAGACTTACACACCTTCCAGGAACTTACGTTCTGCTAGTGAACGACGCCTTGTGGTGCCATACCAGAGAGGCATGAAATCGCTCTCACGGACCTTTTCCTGGACCGTTCCCACCTGGTGGAATGACCTGCCTATCTCAATTCGTGCGGCCGAGTCTGTTGCCATTTTCAAAAAACACCTAAAGACACATCTCTTCCAGCAGCACCTGACCAATCAAGAATAGCACTTATCATTCTATTCATTTTCTGTCTGTCTAATTTATTTAAAAAAAAAAACTGTCCTGTGTGTTCTGTGCTAGATTAACTGAGACTTGCTACAGCACTTGCATACTGTTGCCCTTGACTGTTCTAGTTGCTTCTTTTGCTCTCATTTGTAAGTCGCTTTGGATAAAAGCGTCTGCTAAATGACTCAATGTAAATGTAAATGTGCAAAGTCTGTCATTTCTGTCTCTCCTACTGTAATCAATGGTAGGGATCTTGAGCTGGTGGATGAGTATAGGTATTTGGGTACAGTGATTTCCGGGAAGTTTATCCCTCTGGCCACAAAGGACAAACTTTCCGAGTTATGGTATCAATTAAAGCATTCAATGATATAAGAGTTTGTAGCTTATATCTGACATTAAAGGGACTCGTGTTTTGTGAGCAACAACAATGACAATCAAAACGTGGATACAATGGTTTTAATAATGATTGATACTACGATTACATACGACTAAATAAAGGATACATGTATATACAGAATAACGGAAAGTAAAGAAGGAGGATGAGGAGAAAGGAAAGGAAGAAGGGTTTCACTTTCCCAAACGTAACCACTAGAGTCAGCAAGAACCATCATCACCTTAAACAGGGGTACAATCTTAAAATGTATCTAAATTTCGATAGAATTGATACTTGCATGGTTTCTTTGTGTTGTGTAAAGCAAGATGCGTGTGTTGGCGTTTCTCAGAGTGTTCATGCGCTGAAGCTCTCTCTCCGTTAGGTCCTTCCGGAGCTTGGTCGGTCTGCGGGAGATTTAAAGGTGTTTCACGAGTTCACACTTCCATCAAATTAAATGGAGTAAAGATTATGCGTATTTGGCGTGCTGTCTCGGAATTTTGGCCCGAACCCAGAGTACACCCCCCCCCCCCCCCCCCGTGATAAAGATAGTCTAGAACTAGACTGTATTTTATTATGGATTGTGTTGACGTCTAACGAGAGTTTATCAAAATCAAGTGAGGAGATGGGGTGGTGGAGGGATGCTAAAAATAAAAACGCTCAACGAAAGAAGGTAAATATGCTGTATATATACACACCTCTTATCATTGATTAAATCGATTGGCTTGATGTGCTCCACATGTGTTTAATTAGGTTTAATTATCTGAGGGTGCTCCACTTGGGTTTGATTAGGTTACATATCTGGCGTGCTCCATTGTTTAGATAGGTTTAATTATCTGGACGTGCTCCTCCCGAAATTAGCTACTAAAACTTCACTTAGAAGCGAGTGTCTTGGAAGGGAAAGTTCATCTCGTCCAAGCTAAGAAGGTTCCTCATGCGCAGTGATCACTGGCCGTGTCACGGAGCGCGTCGATCTTCAAAGGAAGCAACCAGGCTGGTTGGGCCGTGCGGGCTCGCGGCCGAAGCCCGCGAGCCGCGCTGATGTGATGGGAGGAAAAGAAAAGTAGTCTCGTCAGAGTCCTTGCAAGTTGACTGAGCAAAGATGTGCTTGTGTTACTGTCCTTTAAAGTCCATTAACCTACGCCCATCTTCCCTGAGATGACCAATCATTTGTGTGAATTTCAGGCGGGAGAGAATTTCTTTGTTCAGACTTTATAACTCGATGGAATGTTCTTGCGGGAAGCCAGAATAAGTAAAGTTTCACTCCTAAAGGACTAAACATTCTAACAGTACATCTCATAATCATTTACTTTGCACCATTGACTAAGACAAAGAAAGAAAAACCTTTAGACATCAAACATGCCTTGGTTTACCCAGGTGAAAAATAAATATATTTAAATTGTGCTTTTTTGGACATATTTATTATATTTAAATTATACTATACTAAATGCATATTAAATGTATTATTTTGAAACAACTTTAAGTATATTAAGTGCATTTTAAGATATGCTTAAGATCAATTTTAAGCTATTTGCAATATATTTTAATATATTAAATTGTGCTAAAATGGAACAACTTTAAGTACATTTAGTGCAATTTAAATGTATTTCTTTAAAATTAATTTAAAATATATTTTTAATAATTCATTTTAATGCACTTCAAGAACATTTTAATAGCATTTTTAGTACATTAGAAATGCATTAGTATTACACTACTAGTATATTATAAAGCTGTTTTTTCAGTATTCAAAATGGTATAAAAAGGTGCAAAATTATTAAATATAAATGTTAAGACACATACACACTTTGAAATCTAGAACACTTTAATGTACTATATCATTATATACACACATTACAAAATAAATTCATTATAAGAAATACAGAAAAATACATTATAATAAATGAAAGATCAATGAAATGCTATGGCAGAGCTATTTTCATCCACTTGTAGAACATTTAAGTTATACCTATATTACTGAAAATCACACTATGAATATGACATTGAATAAAAGTCAGAAACAAAGCCCAGGTGAAAAATACATACTATTAAATGTATTAGAAATGCAATTGAAATTCAGGTAGTATGTGTATATTATATTTGAATTGTACTAAAAACATACAAGTACATTTTTAATACATTTAATAGTGTCTTTTTCATCTGGGACTTTTTTTTTTATTTAACAAACAAGCCTGCAAAAGGCTGAACCAAACAATGAAACAGAAGAGTTTAAATGCCACATCATCTTCAAGTGGACGCTCACTTCGGAGTACGACTTGCATTTTCTGCAACTGAGGGCTTGCGATTCAGACACCATAATGTTTGAAGACTTCTTTATCACAGGATCTGTGAAAGGGAAAAAAAAATGTATATAAAATTAATCAATGATTAACAGTTATGCATCCATGTTTGAATATAATATTTAATATATAATTTACATAGATATGCATTACAATTTCGTGACTTCTCAGTTTACCTTTCAAATCTTTGACTTTATCTTCATCAAGCTTGTCCATTTGTGTCCTCTTGTCTGTCGTCACTATACAGCACTCTATGAGTTACAATGAACATAAGATTAGAAGAAGAGAAATACCTGAGCCTGGTATATAACCTGAAATACACAGGTTGCATTATTGCTTCAAATAACAATATCAGTGACTGATGAATCTCTACTCACTGATATTGTTATTTGAAGCAATAATGCAACCTGTGTATTTCAGGTTATATACCAGGTTCGGGTATTTCAACATATATAAATGCAGTCCAATTACCATTTACATCACTTTGTAGGCCAAAACACGGAAGCGAGTTAGCATTTGGCACTTCCGGTTCTCTCGTACCGAAGTCAATGTGTTTTTTGAATGCGATTTTGTTTAAATGGCTAAAATAAGGTCTGTGGTGAACACAAGCTCAAGACACTTTCACGTTTTATTCTACGACATAAAACACATCAGTATTACCCCTGCGCCACTTTATTGTGGTTTATTTTAACCTATATTTCCAATTAATGTGTCTATTGTGGTCATGATAACATGCATTCTTCACCTCTGTTGCTATTTAAGGAAATAAGAAGGAAATAAGAAGTAGTGCAAAATGGCATGCCAGGACGACTATGAAAAGTGACCTGGGGCTTTACCGAAAAACAAAAACAATTAAATAACAGACAGATTTTTACATGAATGATTCAAAGGAAGCACAGAAATTAGCCATTTGGAGCCAGTTGTGATATAAATTTCCTATCAAGACTGACCGAATCACCCTCCATTAGGCATGATTCAAAATCTGTACAACAGAGGTGATACGAGATTAAATGATACTTACTTCTCTCTTCTTTGCTTGTCTCTGCACTCTGTCTTCTATAGCAGCTGATCTAAAGGGAAAAACGAATTAATTAATATTTCACAAAAAACAGGCAGACAAATGATGATGAATGATTTGTTTTCTTTTTAAGAATGACGTGAGTACAATGAATGTACCTGGTGGGTAATATAACCAAAACCCTTCACAGCCTCAGCAGTTTCAGATGTACACTCTCTTAAGCATTCCTTTTTACAATTTAATCTTTGTACATATCTGAAATTAAAAATATATTTTAGAAAATAAACAAAAAGGCAGGTTGTCAAGCTTGAACAAATATAAACACCAATCAACATTGCCATAGTTGGCTGGTCAGCTCAAGACAAAGTAAATGTATGTTCATATAACATGGTTATTTCAAACTTGGTAACACTTTACCATAAGGTTAATTAGTTAACATTATTTGTTAACATGAACTAATAATGAACTGCACTTATAAAGCATTTATTTATCTTTGTTAATGTTAATTTCAACATTTACTAATGCATTATTAAAATCTTGTTAACATTAGTTAATGCACTGTGAAGTAAAATTAACAAACCATGAACAGCTGAATTTTTATGCTGTTCTAACTAACTTATGCTGTTCTAACTAACTAACTAACTAACTAACTAACTAACTAACTAACTAACTAACTAACTAACTAACGTTAACAGAGATTAACTAATGCTGAACAGAGGTGTTGTTCATGGTTAGTTCATGTTAACTAATGCATTAACTAATGTTAGCTAATACAACCGTATTGAAAAGTGTTACCTCAAACTTTTAAAAGATCATTTACCTCATTACCATGAAGCCAAATGTATCAGGAAATCAGAAATAAATACACAACTACATTTTGCAAATAAAAATAATGTTAATGTAATGTTGTACATGTTAAAATGACTAATTATGTTTTCTGCCGATGCATTGGACAATGTTTTATAGTTGTTTTAAGACAGACAAATGTCACCAGGTCAATTTTAAACAGATTCATCAAAGTCTTTAGAAAGGGACTTTATATATGACTATAGTGCTGAAGTTGCTAGATATCTAACATTAGCTGGTGTCAGTATGTTACAGCAGTATTCCACTGTTAGCTAGCAAATGCATAGCAGCCCTATCCACCTAGGAAAAAACTAAACAGTGAGCTATTTATTTATGCAAACAGCTTTTAAAACTTACCAGAAACTTCTGTGGGCAGTATCTTCATCTCTTCATGTTTGCTTCGATTAAATGTAGCTTTGGCTCTGATTGGTCAAATTGAATGTACATTAAATGAAAACGAAAAAGTGTCAAATACATTTTATGTCAAAAATACGACTGGCATAGAAAATAACGTTGATTAAATACAAATCTTACCTGGAGTCACAAAATAATAGATTAGAGAGATTTATAACCCTCCGATGAAAGTCAAGTCGCCAAAACTTATCACGTTTCAAAATGCACATCGCAAAAAACAACAAAAAAACATCGCCCAAGTAATCCATGTTTTCCTCAAAGTTCTCTGAAGAGACACGATCGCTCTATATGATTTACAGTTTAAATTTAGATTTATAATCGCATTCAAGCAACATATCCCTCACACGCACAGCATCAGATAATCTGAGGTACGAGCGAGGCCGAGCTCATTATTATCATGAGAACCAATCAGAGGCGCTCATCGGCTCTGGAACCAATCAGGAGTTTAATCATGTGTGGTTTGAATTTAAACACAAGTAAAAACAGGGATTTTTTTATTAAAGATTTATGATTTATGATCATGGTTCTCTATATAGATCAGTGTTTATGATGCATTTCAAATAATATGATGTTGAGATCCTTAAGGGAATTTCAGTAGTAGCCTATTACAAACATGTGAATCTATGATATGAATAAGTATGCATATTGAAATGCTTAATAATAGTTTGTAAATGTTTATAATACATTATAATTTGGTACATTTTAAATGTTAAACGTTTTTTTTAAATATCTTTTGAAAATATTAAAAAGATAAATGCATAAATATATTATATATATTTTGCATTATATATGTAGTATATATTGCATAAATAAATACACTAAAGATATGTTTCTTAAAAGTATAATTAAAGCTGTAGTCTACGATGTTGAAAATCAGTCGAGAAAGCCTGAATTTTAAAAAAACTCATCCCGCCCCTCCACACACACACCCCTCCCCTCTGTGCTACCTGATCCCTCCCACCGGGAAACGACCTGAACAACGTCACTCAGTCAAGCAGGAGTAAACATTGGAACAGAGATGTTGATAGCTCAAAGGCACACGTTTGAGTTCACGCCCACGCAAGATTAGCAACACATGCAATGTTCTATCGGCCCGAACAGAAAACCGCTAACGTTAGGCCTATTGAAATAGTCAAGCACTTCAAGAAATATAATTACTTTGACCCGTGATAGGCGATGCTAAACGGCTAACATTCCAATGCCGACCGGCAGCATGATCATGTTGTCATGCTGATAAAAAGCTATTTATGTAATACACCACACCATAAAAGTATAAATAAATGTTTACCTGCTCAACAAATAATCAGCGTCGGTTTTAAGTCCAAAGGTTTCTCTGAAGCTTCCTCTAACGGGCAACGGTGGACCCTATATTGATTCGGCTTTGAGTCCGGCGTTCTTCACATTTATTTTAAATATCTGCTCTTTCCTCAATTGACTTTCTCTTTATTCCAACCTTGACTGTTGGGGCGAGCAGGGGCCGCTTGCCGCTGTCTGTTTGTTGGTTTTTCTCCATTGCTGAGTTGACGCTAGCCTGGTTTTACCAGACTCTCGTACATTTCATTTGTACATAGAGTCTGGCCACTCTCCATTGACAAGCGTTTACTTCCTTGAAGGCGGGTTCTCTGTTGAAGTTTAAAACTATTGGATCTGCCAAGAGTCACTCTGGATCTGCCTAACCAATCGCTAACGTTTGGTCGTGACGTATGTCAGGCGCCGTTCGCCTTTGATTCTCACATTAACTGAGCACACCACCTCAGTGTCAGTGATAAAACCTCGTGCATTCGGATTGTTATTTATTCACGGTGGAGGAGAGTTTTGTGATCGGAACGCGCTGCTCTCGTGGTGCATATATCGTGCAATCATAACATGATTGTATGCTGTCAATAAAATGTCATATGCTTAGTATGATAAGAATAAATGCTGCCTTGAATAACAGCCCAATTCAAATGTTTACGTGCTTTTCTTCTTTTATTTTTTGAGCGGTGGTGAAATATTTTGCTCTTGTAAACACTTGCCAGTATTTAAAGAAATACAAGTCTAGAAATGCAAATTACAGCTCACGCAACCACGCAGTGGTCTGAAAGGGTCTATAAAGGATATAAACAGTGAGTTTTGAAGTGATATATTCTTGAAAACTCAGAGATGTGGATTCGGACAGAAATTACATTACCACACGACCTTGGTGTTTGTCAAAAGTCGATAATTCAGCCTGGGTTTTTCTCGCGGGTGGTGGGAGACGGACGGCTTCAGCAACTCCTTCACCACTAACGGAGCGAGCTGGAAAAGACTTTTCCCGGACCACAACATCAGCAGTACAGCAGTGATTGTTCTTGCTCCGTGTAACGGGAGTTCGTTTGTTCAGGGAAGAAGGAGGCGGGAACCGGCGAACGTTTAACAACTTTTAATCAAATAATAAACACAAAATGAAAGTAAAAGCGGCAGCCCCTACGGACGACTGCCGCGCACAAACATAACAAAACCCAACTTAAAATCCAGGCCTGGTCCTCTCTCGTCCTTCACCGGTGTCGCTCGCCCTTATATGCCTCCGTGCTCCCTCATGAGAGGACTCGAGACCGGTGTGTCTCAATCACGCACACCGGTCTCGCTCGCTCGTCCACCTCGCCACACTTTTAACTTCTGGACATTCGTCAGCGCTGCCACACACTCGCATCTTTCTCCGACGCCATTACTGAACTACAACTCAAACTAGCGCACGACATCAACGTCATCGCTCTCAGCCACTCCCTCTGTGCGCTGATTGGACCGGTAAAAAATTGTTCGGGGGAAAACCTAAGCATACACCGCAGTCCCAGACGTAGTACTGAAGGAAAATGAAAATTGAGCGGAAGTACGTAGGAGGGCGGAGCCAGGCTAAGTTGACGCTGCCTACTTGCCAGCAAAATTTAATGTCGCAGGAGGGGGCGGGGTGGGGTGCGGTCGGGGGGAAACGCGAGTGAAGCAGGGATTGGATGAGAGCAGTTAACCAATGTAAGCTGTCCGGCTGGACAGCTTACATTGGTCAATTTCTCTGCGGGTGTACACCCAATAGAGTGAATGGATTTTTTTCATTCTTTTTTCTCTTCATATTGTTAGGATTGTACTGTAGAACCATAACCAGCATCTAAACGAGATTATTAATAATGAACAATCTTTGAAATCGTAGACCATAGCTTTAAGCATATATTTATTACCAAAGTATTTCTAGTATACTTTTTTTGAAATATATTAAAAGGATGCTTGTGTTTAGCATATTTCTTAAAAGTATAATTCAGCATATATTTATAATCAAAGTATTTATAGTATACTTTTTAGAAATATATTAAAAGTACGCTTGTGTTTAGCATATTTCTTAAAAGTATAATTAAGCATATATTTATTACCAAAGTACTTCTAGTATACTTTTTAGAAATATATTAAAAAGTATGCTTGTGTTTAGCATATTTCTTAAAAGTATAATTAAGTATATATTTAATACCAAAGTACTTCTAGTATACTTTTTAGAAATATATTAAAAGTACGCTTGTGTTTAGCATATTTTTTAAAAGTATAATTAAGTATATATTTATTACCAAAGAACTTTTAGTATACTTTTTAGAAATATATTAAAATGCAATTCAATATATTTTTAATGCACTTCAAATAAGCATGTTGGGAATACAAATGTATTATAAGCATGCTACTTGAATTCCAAGTATATTTTTAATATATTTAATAGTACGACTTTTTCACCTGGGTAAACGCATAAAAGCAGTGTATCTTCTTTACAGAGCCATTTTGAGCATTTAAGATGGCTTTTACATCGCACAAACATAAATAGTATAGGAAGCATGCATATACTTAAGAAATCATCATACATGTAATTTCTGGGATAGTTTAATTAAAGGCTAAATAAAGAGGAATGCTTGTGTATGTGTGTGTTAAGGTGATTCTCCGGCCATTTTCAACTGAAGGGGGAGTAAGGGTGAGTTAGGGCTGATCAGGATCTGATTGAAGCTCTCACAGGGCCATCATCGTATCTTCTGGTCACACTCTGGTTGGTCATTAACCAGTCAGCGGTGCAATCTAACTCAGACTTGTTGGAGCAGGGATTTAATTTATATGCAGAGCTGTGGAAGAGAAGAGCATCTCTGATGTTCCTCAAAACGACTCATCCCTTTGATCCCATGAGAGAGAGACTCCAGACGCTATTTTATACTGTTTTTGGTTAGTTTTTGCAATAAATACCTGTGATTGTACTTGTATTGGCCTGTTATGTGTTTTATATTGTTGAGAGTGGGTAGGTTTAGGGTAGGAGTGAACTTAGTTGCTCCAAAATATAAAAGTAGCCTATAAATATTCATAAAATCATGTCTACTTTGACTTACATAGGAATCACTTCCGTGGACCCATCACGGAATTTTCGGTGATTCCATGAAACTGCCACAGATTTTGAGTTAAGGGGCCCTTGTTCATTTCACGGAATTCTGTGAGATCAGGTTGAAGCGCGCATCTGTGCACGAGCCGCTGTCACTGACAACGACGGCGAGTACTCAGCAAAAGCAACACATTTATTTTACACAAACGAGCTAGATTAATACTCTGCTAGTTAACTAGAGATGTTTAATTTGTTATAGATGTATCTGTACCGCGATCTGATTAAAAAAGTAACTTTTTCAATTACGTATTGTAACACAAGGCCCCTTTTAGAGGTGCTTCAGTCCCCCTAATAAATATGTGATTAACTTTTAAAACATATGAAACTGGCGGGAGGCTTATGCTTTGTCCCAGTCTGCATTATCAGTGTGTTCTTCAATCCGCTGCAGCGTCGAGCAGAGCGCACGTCAGAAGCAGAGGTGTGTGTGTTCATCTGAGCCTCATTGGTCTGTCACCGCTCGTCAATGTCTAAATAATTGAGAAAACCAATCAAATCAGAGTAGGCGGGCTTATGTTCACACAGAAGCTGATGAGGCGCGAATTTTAGCTGTGCGTCTCGACACATTTCATATTTGATCTCCTTCAGAAAGTCAGAAATGTTGAACAAATTACAAAAATATTCAGGCAAATTAATAAACTTTTGTCTAATTTCACAATTTTTAATTGTAAATAGGCCTATGTAACATGATTCATAATGTAATTAGCAAACAAAGAAATATTAACAAACTAACAAATACTAACAAAGCCAGATTAGGCAAGATTAATAATGAATGTGTACATTGTAAATACATATAATTTCATAGCCTTCAGTAAATTAAAAAGCTCAGCTTTTTTCAGCCTGTATTGGGCTTAAGATTAGTAATGAATGTGTGCATATTGTGAATTAGCTTTCTAGCTTTCCTGGTAGCCTTCAGTAAATTAAGGCGTCTACGAAAATTATTAATAAAACATAAATATCAGTTAACCATATGTTTACTACGTTCTTCACTGATGAAAATGTCTGCCCACTGACATGGTTTTCAAGCTATTGTTATCTAATTTTTTGGCCTTCAGAACATCTTAAAATGCACATATGTAGATCATAAGAAAAAAAAAATTCAAGGGGGAGCATGCCCCCAACGCTCCTAACTACCTCACATTTGGGATCTCAGTGATTTTAAACCTGCCTTCATCCCTGAGTATGATAAGGGATGTACAATGTGGTCATGCAGAATAAGGCGTTAACATTTACAACAATCAAAAGCCGATATCCTAATATGCATGCTAATAAGCTAGTTAATAGTGAGAATTGTTTTTTTGTTTTGTTTTTGTTTTTGCTCGAAGGAGGTCTTGCCCAGGGTGCAATTCAATGTAGAACCGCCACTGTTCAAACAAATAAACAGGTAAATAGTTGTCTGCAATTCGTCGACATTCACAATTATGATGATGTAGCATCCCAAAATGATCGTAATATGGCTTACAGAGCAACATCTGTACATTAATATAACAACAATACACCGTAGCACAAGGCTTTGTATATAGCACGCTAGCTTTCTGACGTCGATCAACAAAGAACGTCATATTATGCAAATATACTCTTACAAGGTTAATACAACATCACAACAACATCAGTATCATTAACATGTATACGTTTTCACAAGAAATTATAAATAAACTTAATTTTCTGCATGAACGCACACAGCTTTAAAGGGATAGTTCACCCAAAAAGGAAAATTCTGTCATCATTTACTCACCCTCAAGTTGTTCCAAACCTGTATGAGTTTCTTTGTTCTGCTGAACAAAAGACAATATTTTGAAGAATGTTTGTAACCAAGCAGATAGAGCAACCATTGACTACCATAGTAGGGGAAAAAATACTATGGTAGTCAAAAAAAATTATTGAATGTTTGTAAAAGCATTTTATTGTCATGTTTGCAGTCATGCTCAAATTTGTGAAAACAGCTTTCTTGCTCTTGTGATATTGGTTAATTATATCACGTTATTAATCCAGATCTCATACAATAACTTTTTTTGTATTAGAATTTGTATTAATTCTTGGTGACTTTTTTGACACAATCCCTAATTAATTTCTGAATCGGCACAATAAATAAATCAAATTAGAAATAAGTTATTGATTGCTTCTGAAGAAGTCAGTTTTACATCCAATCACATTAATTATGTTAATAAATAAATCAGGCAATGCACTGGCAATTTAGTAATATCCCAGCAGTTGTGATCTTGACCGGTCTGGAAACAAAATCCCAAGTTCTCTTAGTCTGAGACCAAAACAAGACCGAGTACGAATGTGGTCGAGACCGAGACAAGACCAAGATCAAAAAATGGTCTTGAGACCAAGACCGGTCTCGAGTAGCCTACTACAACACTAGTTTTTGCAATGTAACAAACACATATTTGTTGAGCCATGAATGCGGTGGCCATCAGAGGGGTATAATCTTAATCAGAATCCACTCACCACTCAAAATGCCAGAGTATTTTCTTAACAAAAGGTTTAAAAACAATGTAAATTGGAGATTAATTGTGCAGTTGGGACACCTCATTTATTGCAACGGAGCTATATATGATCGCAATGGGCTGAGTATTCATCTCAACATAAACCTCATTCTTTTTATCTGAAGCTCCGGTTAGAAACGTCTCGGTTACGGATGTAACCCTCGTTCCCTGAGGAGGGAACGGAGACGTAACGTTAGTGACTAACGAATGGGGGTTTCACTTAGAAGCCTATCATCTTCAAGATCTTAGAAAATTCCCAATGGCAGTGCCAATGCCATGGGCATGCAGAATTTGCATACGTAACTCCGCCCCACAGCGTGGGTATAAAAGGAAGTACGTGGCAATATCGCATTACGTTACCTGCTGAGGAGCCAAGACTGAACTCCGGCCATTCCAGCAGCACAGCGGATGTGGCAAAGGGACATTACGTCTCCGTTCCCTCCTCAGGGAACGAGGGTTACATCCGTAACCGAGACGTTCCCTTGCGTTCAGTCACTACAACGTAACGTTAGTGACTAACGAATGGGGGTCCAATATAATCACACCACTCGGCTGTCTTCCAGTGCCCTACGTAAGTGCGAGTGCCCTGTCGTAAGACTAGTACGGACGAAGGACTCTCACTTAACCCTTTAGGCGCCAGAGGTTTTTTCCTAAAACGTTCGATTTTGACATTTTAATTTCAAAAGGCTATATCTTAAAAGTGATAAAAGATAGAGACTCTGTAAATTAGAGAAATATTAAGGATGACCCAAAGTTTATGGAGGGATTACATTTTCCCATCTAATTAGCATATTATGACGTCATATGGTGGTGGTCACCTTGGATTATTGAATTTTCATGAAAAGTCACACGTTTAAAAGATAAAATGCTGCACTTCTTTCCCCCCAAAATGTCCCTCATGTTCTGTATGCTATATTGCACAATACTGAATGCTCAGGTAAATAGTAAATAGTAAACAAACTGTGTAAACCGTTACTAATAAATGGTAGAAACAAACCAAATGCATGTAACGGTTGGCCTTTTGCTGTAGAGACTTTCCATTTACTACATATAGTAGGCACTCTGATTCCATGTATGGGGCACATATATATTATTCATATGACACACAAACACAAGTAGACAAGACCTGTTTAGTTCAAAAGATCACTCGCCACGGCAAGGCAGAGATCATGAGTGAGATGAGACAAGACGAGAGACAGACGCGCGCTCGCCCGCCAAGTGTGCACAGTTCGGACTACTGTCATTGTCATTGCGATTCCCCACCCTGCCTCCACGTTGCCCCCTAACTTTATTTGCAATATACGAGCCGCGGTTCATGTGCGCGAGACAAACGCTGCCAGTCTGAATGCACAAAGAGCGGCTCCCGCTCTCAATACGCACCACTCTTGTGCGTGCGGTGTGAAGCCGGCATAACACGCCTGCTAACTTCGCGATGAACACTCCGACCCCGGGAAACACCACTGTGTTCCCACCACTGACATTGGGCAAAGGACCATCTACATTGGGCAAAGGATTCACCGTTTGTGCTTGGTGTAGGGCTATACTTTCACTTTCAGAATGCCATCTTCTGAAGGCAGATATTCCCCTTCAGAAACAGGGTCCGCGAATAGAAAACTCAACACTTCATTGCGGGTAAGCTTTATTGATGCCATTAGAAAATAATAATAATCTAATGCAAATACTCGCTGACGTTGACAATATTGCTCTGTACTGGATAGCACATTCCAGGGCCCGGTTTATGGC
The DNA here is from genome assembly GCF_949357685.1 of Gobio gobio. NCBI lineage: Eukaryota > Metazoa > Chordata > Actinopteri > Cypriniformes > Gobionidae > Gobio > Gobio gobio. The sequence continues at coordinate 15,389,736 of NC_137111.1, read as the reverse complement.
CGGGCCCCTCTCTGTCCGTAACAGTGGACAAAGGTTTGCTACATTTTGATTGGATCTTGGTAGACTGAGACAAACAAACTGTCCAACGCCATCCGATAAGATGCTATGACAACATCCAGACACCTCTTAGAGGCCAAAAAGACCAGCTCTTGTACCAAGCCCAGGAAGGACAAGACATCTCATTGGCCCACACGCAGTTGCTGCCCTTCACCCACATCCCTAATGTTCTGGTCTATGACTGCCATAAAAATTCCACAGGACCTCAGTAGTAGTGGGTGAAAGAAAGACCAAAATTATCTATCCAAATACAGTCATAACTATGTTTGGAAACCTTAAGACTGATGTAAACTACACACATCCATTTCATATTTATTCAGAGAAATAAGTATTCTCAGTGACAGCTATTTGTAATCCAACATCTTACACAGAATCAGCTGTTAATGAACAAATGAATGAACAGTTAAATCTTTTCCCATCATGTTTGGTTTCTATTTGTTTAGAATATTGCCAAGGGTATTCTCATGGTGGTTTGGAAAGTGAGAAATGCATTGGTAAACTTTGAAGACACTTTAAAGACTTCTAACTGTGTACAGTATGCAAATGAGTTCCACAGGAGAAAGGAGGGTGAGTCTCACTGTGGACCCCCTCTGATGCCAGCAGCCAATCGCAACACTGGAATGTAGAATCGCCAAATTGCAATCTCCTCCTATTCGGAAAAGGATAAAGGTACCCTTTCAACTGACACACCAAGTTCTGAGTCTCCCCAGCAAGGATGAGACTGTAACAGTTCACCACGTTCTGAGTCTCCCTTCAAGAGAGACATAACAGATACACCGTAATGTTCTGAGTCTGTCCGGCGAGGATGAGACTGTGACAGAGCAACCAAGTTCTAAGCCTCTGGTTCATCAGAGAGACAACAAAAGATCCAAGGATCTGAATCTACAGCTTGAGGCAGCAACAGATACGACCACGTTCTGAGCCTCCAGCCTGTGAGGAAAGAGACATTAACAACCACTACGTTCAGAGTTTTAGTCCAGCGAGACTACAGCACGTCCCGAGTCTCCATCCCAGAGAGACCAAAGCGGATTGACCAAGTCCTGAGTGTCTGACCCACAGAGTCAGAAGACACACAGAGACATTTGCAACACGGTTAAGCTCAGGAGAGCAAACCTTCACTTCGAGGTTCCTTCGTCTGCGTGTGTTTAAGGACCTTCTGCACCTACTTCAGGGCCTCATCTGCGTGTTCCAGATTTTAGGACCCTTTGGTGCTCCAGGAGATCAGCATCCCACAGATCTTCGTGTTCAAGACTGTTGAAACGGATTCCAGCTCCTTTCCCACTGCATTGTCACCCAGCACAACCAGTGCAAGAAGTCACCTCCATCAGACTGCTTTCTCAACCAAGTGGAACGTAAATATCACTTAACCAAACCTCTTTCCAGAAACCATGGCATTGTTGTATATTATCAGTATATGATTTTCTAATTTACATTAGAGTTAATTTAACTGATGCTAGTTAATAACATAATCTTTCTTTATTTGTTTGATAAATAATAATGTTCTTCACCTTAGTTTCAGAGAAACAACAGTTTATCTTTCCATAAGATAACGCAACTCTTCCATAGCCACACTCAACTTAATCACATGTATTTTATGTATCTTATGCACTTTATTCCTTTATCATTCATTGTATTCATTTAGTAGTTGTGTTAGTTATTCTTGTTTATCTTTTGTTAATAAAATCTATTTTATTACAATTGTGTCTTACTTGTGCTGATAATACAGAAAAGGCTCTACAAGTTAGAAATCTCACCAATCTTTCAGATAAATCAGCTGACCAACTCTCCCCACTTTACATTCAATCTAAAATGATTGAACAGCCTCCTGTTTGGAGTTCTCATAGAGCCAAGGTAAAAGACCTAGACTAGTGTCCAAACTAAGAGAGGGGGAAGGTGGTCATCTTATGTACTCATAACCACACCTTAAGTGACGTATGATCCAAAAATCACAACGTCAGCGGTGACGTGAGTACCAATCACTACCTTACTTAACGTCCTTGGATGGACGAAGGTAAAATCACTACATAATTGGCGTCCCTTGTTTGGGCCCAAAAGTGAAATTATTACAGCTCTGATAAAATGGCTCACTTGCACACTAGCTCCGCTTTTGTTCGCACTGATTCAATGCGCTCTTGCTCGAAGATTTTGTATAGAAGCATGACGTTCTTTTGAGTCAGGGATGAAGTATGACATGTCTGACATCTAGTGGAGGGGAGGTTGAACGAATTTTTACACCCTATTTGACAAAATCGGCCATTTTATTCAGTGCCGCATCTTGTCGAGTAAACTCGACTGTGGCGCCTAGAGGGTTAACACAGGATTACCAAGGTACACTGGGAAGCATATTCCAGTGGAGATATGCCAGAATGCTTACCCGTAGGGAGGACTTAGAGAGTACACATATGACCCGCTAAGGGCTGCATATGGAGAACTCTGGGGTACCAGCCGAAGGTGGATTTTTAACCCCAGGGGTGGCAGGGACTTGCCAAGGGAGGAGGCTTATGGGGGCTTATGGCGGAAATACACGTGTGGGGGTCGCCGAAGGGGAACCATGCACACGGGGCACCTGGCCGGACACGGGGGTCTGGGCTCATAAAGGGCAGACTTACTGGTGTCAGCGTCGACAGTGCTGGAGGAACTCAGGGCTTTCGGAAGCTCACCTGAGGAGAATAATCACACGTATCCAGTCCGTGGAGTGGAATGGCAAGCAAGCGAAGACACCCGAGCCTAGTCCATTACCGGCCACTAGTAGAGGCGAGTACATAGTCGGACACAGGCTCCACTCGGAGATTGTGGAATCTGGCAAATGTGTTTGGTGTCGCCCAGCCTGCAGCTCTGCAGATGTCTGTTAGTGGGGCGCCGTGCGCTAGAGCCCAAGAGGAGGCCACACTCCGAGTGGAGTGGGCCCTAACCCCAAGGGGACACGGTCGACCTTGCTGCTGGTAAGCCAAAACAATGGTGTCCACTATCCAGTGAGACAACCTTTGCTTTGAGAGAGCTCTTCTCTTCTGCTCTCCACCATAACAGACAAAGAGCTGGTCTGAGGTCCTGAAACACTGCGTCCTGTCTACGTAAGCGCGGAGGGCGCGTACTGGACAGAGCAGTGCCAAGGCTGGGTCTGCCTCCTCCAAAGGCAGTGCTTGCAGGTTCACCACATGGTCTCTGAACGGAGTGGTGGGAACCTTGGGCACATATCCGGGCCGGGGTCTCAGGATCACGTGAGAGTTAGCCCGAACTCCAGGCACGCTTCGTCAACCAAAAATGCTTGCAGGTCCCCTACCCTCTTTATGGAGGCCAATGCGGTCAGGAGCGCTGTCTTCATAGACAAGAACTTCATATCGACTGCAAAGGCTCAAAGGGGGACCTCTGCAGAGCATCAAAGACTACTGAGAGGTCCCAAGAGGGTACGAGGGGAGACCTGATGACTGGCTCCCCTCAGGAACCTGATGACCATGTCTTACTTACCTGTGCTGACTTACCTTTTTATTCTCCAAGAGATCGTGGTGGGCAGATTTTGCGGCCACATAAACTTTAAGGGTGGAGGGAGACAGCCTTCGCTCCAGCCCTTCTTGGAGAAACGAGAGCACAGACCCGATCGGGCATTTCCAAGGGTATTCTTGGCGGGAAGAACACCAGGTGACGAAGAGGTTCCACTTCAACGCATAGGCATGCAGAGTGGACTCTGCCCTAGCGGAATTGATGGTAGCCACCACCGTAGGTGGTAGGGTACTCAAACCTGCCGTGTCCCATCCAGGAGCCACACGGGGAGGTTCCAAAGATCAGGACGCAGGTGCCAAAGGGTGCTCTGTCTCTGAGTGAGGAGGTTGCGTCTCAGAGAAATAGGCCAGGGAGGGGCTGTCGCAAGGAGTAAGAGTTCGGGGAACCAGGTCCGGCCGTGCCAGTACGGGGCGACCAGAAGGACCTGCTCCTTGTCCTCCCTGATCTTGCACAAAAGCTGTGCGAGAAGGCTCACTGGGGGGAACGCATATTTGCGTAGGCAAAATACATGCCAACATGCCTGGAAACTCGTTCTAAGGGCACACCGGCCCGTAGAAAGCTGAGGTTCGACCACGGGGTGAGCGTCTGGAGGTAGGCCCGAGTCACTTGGATCCTGAGCGTGCCAGACTGCCATGCCCATCTCGGGACTCGATCGCGAAGTCAGTGCTGAAGCGGTCTCATATGAAGCAATCCGAGCGGCGTTACCGCGGCTGCAGATGCCATATGCCCTAGGAGCCTCTGAAATAACTTCAGTGGAACCGCACTCTTGCTCTCGATTTGACGGAGGCAAGTCAGCAGAGACTGCGCGCGCGCGCGCGCGCTCGAAAGCTGCGTGAACTTGGCGACCGAGTCGATGTCCATACCGAGAAAAGAGATCCTCTGCGCTGGGCAGAGTTTGCTCTTCTCCCAGTTGACCCGAAGGCCCAGACGTGTGTTCGCACACCTGCGCTCGAGAGTGGCCCAGTATAAGCCAGTCGTCGAGGTAGTTCAGGATGGGAGCCCTGTGCTGCCTGAGTGGCGCAAGGGCTGCCTCGACAATCTTCGTGAAGACGTGAGGGGACAGAGATAGCCCGAATGGGAGGACCGCGTACTGATATGCCCGCCCCTCGAAAGCAAACCGTAGGAACGGTCTGTGTCGAGGAAGGATGGAGACATGGAAGTAGGCGTCCTTCAGGTCGATCGCTGCAAACCAATCGGCGGGACGAACGCATTCGAAAAGGCGTTTCGCTGTCAACATCCTGAACAGAAGCCTGTGAAGGGATCGGTTCAGGACGTGCAGGTCCAGGATTGGCCGTAACCATCCGGTTTTCTTGGGTACAATGAAGTAGGGGCTGTAGAAGTCGGACTTCATCTCGGCCGGAGGGACCAACACCGACTGGAAAGCTGCTCGTCTCGAAGAAGCTGACAGAGTCTCAGAAGGCTTGTGAGGAGTGAAGAGGTAGGTACTCTTGGCTCCGAAGCAGAAACGTAATGCGATATTGCCACATACTTCCTTTTATACCCACGTGGTGGGGCGGAGTTACTAATGCAAATTCCGCATGCCCATGGCATTGGCACTGCCATTGGGCGTTTTCTAAGATCTCGAAGATGATAGGCATTCTAAGCGAAACCCCCATTCGTTAGTCACTAACGTTACGTCGTAGTGACTGAACGAAAGGGAACAGTGTTCTGAGACATTTGATGTTTCCCCATTCAAAGAGATAGCTGTGACTAGCATGACTGAAATAGCTGCCTGAGATGCATTTGGCTGAAGAATGAAGTGACTTGTCTTAAAGTCATGCCCTCCTGTTCTTTCATTCATTGCTCCAATGGCATATTCATTACTGCTAATGCCGTAAACGAATCCGTAGAATTTAGTGTTTTTGTAGCACTAAAATTAATGACAATGTAAAAAACTATTTTTCAAACCAAGCGTCATTTGTTTTGCAGTCTTGCATTTGATGTATGAGTAAATTACAAATCATCATGTTTATACAGCAGCAGCAAGCCATTTATCAACAGAGGCTCACCATATTTTGTTCAACCTATGTTATTCTATGGTTCCAAACGACTTCCACACATACAAATAGGAGGATAAATGGTTTTGAGAATGACAATTATCATATTAGTCAAGTCAAGTCACCTTTACATGTATATAGCGCTTTTTACAATGCCGATTGTTTCAAAGCAGCTTCACAGTGTTAAACCGGAAAATAATGCAACAGAATTTGATTAGGCTGTACAACCGCTCTGGAAAAAACGGTGATGTCATCCAGCTCATTTCAATTATCATATAGTGACAACGTGGGCAGATCAGTAATTTAGTTGAACATTTATTTGAATATATAGTTGAAAATGTAGTGTCCCCAACTAAGCAAGCCAAGCCAAAGGCGACAGTGGCAAGGAACCAAAACTCGATCAAGTGGCATAATGGAGAAAAATAAACCTTGGGAGAAACAAGCAGAGATGTATAAAGTACTAGAGACACATACTTGAGTAAAAGTACAAGTTCCTTATCAAAAAAGTGACTTGAGTAGAAGTTGAAGTGCTCTTTAAGCACCACACTTAAGTAGAAGTACTAAAGTATTCAACATTTTTTGTACTTAAGTATTGCAAGTAGTTTATTTTAAAATGTACTACTCAAGTACTGAAAGTAAAAGTACAAGTATTGTGTTATGTAGTTATTAAAGGTCCCCTTCTTCGCGATTCCATTGTTCAAACTTTAGTTAGTGTGTAATGTTGCTGTTAGAGCATAAATAATACCTGTAAAATTATAAAGCTCAAAGTTCAATGCCAAGCGAGATATTTTATTTAACAGAAGTTCCCTTTCAAAGCCTACAGCGAACGGCTGGCTTGGACTACATCCTGATACTTCCTTCTTTAATTACGTCAGTAGAGCAGTAGAACAGACTAACCTCCGCCCACAAAGAAACGCGAAAAAGGGGGCGCGGTCTTGTTGCTGTCCCACGTGGAGAAGCGGACGGTCGCGTGGAGAAAAGGAACTGTTGCGTTGAGTGTGTTTATCGCCATGTCATCGAGACGCTGTTATTTTCATCCAGGAGTCAAATCACCTTTGTTTGGCTTTCCCAGGGACGCTGTAGAGATTATTGAACGCATACATCTCCCCGTTAAGAGGCGTGACCTTTCCAACGTGCGCTTAGCTGCTGTCAAATTACAGCACAGGAACCGCTTGCACAATCAGAACTCGTTACGTATTTCTGAAGGAGGGACTTCATACCACAAGGAAATCACCAGCCGTTTTTAGGACGGTAAGAACAGCGGTATACAGATAAGTAAATTGTGTGAAAAATACTGTGTTTTTTTACACGCGAAACATGAACACATGTTATATTGCACACTGTAAACACAATCAAAGCTTCAAAAAAACACGAAGAACGGGACCTTTAAAGAAAGTAGTCAAAAGTTTGAACATCATATTGTTTTTATTATTTCAAATGATTAAACTAAAGGACAATCACAATGTTGGTAGGTAATTTTTCTACATATTGTCATATAAAAAACCTGAAAATACTGTAGTTCATTAAGATTAAATCTTACTATAACCACTCTTACTAAAAAAAAAATGGGGTAAGCATACTTATATTCTCATTTCAAGAGGTGTTCTGAGTAAATGATTTGTTTGTAACACTTTACAATATGGTTTGATTTGTTAACATTACATTAGTTAATGTATTAGACTAATAACTAACATGAACTAACCAAGATCAATACATTTGTTACTGTATTTATTAATCTTTGTTAATCTTAGTTAATAAAAATACAGCTGTTCATTGTTTGTATATGCTACTTCATAGTGCACATTAACTATGTAAACAAATAGAGAGCAATTTGAGCGCAAGACGCTCGTGTTGTTTTAAAGACAGTGAATGCGCGCTTGCGACGCGGGGCTCTCTCGCGCGCTCTCTCTCTCGCGCTCTCTCTCTCGCACTCTCGCGCGCGCTCTCTCTCTCTCATGCGCGGTAATGTGGGTTTGGAATGGAATGATTCGTAACATTTTTATAATTGTGACGAGTAACGATGCAGCACATAACAAAATATCGGAGTAAAAGTATTAAACTCATCGAAAATATGTACTGAAGTAAAAGTGGAAGTAGGAGAAAAAAATAATACTCTAGTAAAGTACAGATACTGCCTTTTAGTACTTAAGTACAGTAGTGAAGTAGTTCTACTTCGTTACTATACATCTCTGGAAACAAGGCTCAGTCAGGGTGCCAGTTCTCCTCTGGCCAACGAACAAACAGTATATGATTATGATTCTGGCAACATTACAGGTCAGAAGTCTTATTAAATCGGAATATTTGAAAGATCAGGGTCATCACGCCAGAGACGGTTTATTGGGATGTCGTGTCGATGAAGCAAATATTACACTAAATTATCATACTATTTTCTCAGGTGGTTGCTGAGGATTTATTTTCTTATCTCTATCAGCCTGCAACGTGATACAATTCCTTAAATCCCCACATATTGCACATTCTAGTTAGGTATGTTTGAGCCATATTGGCTCAGACACACATAGCATAGTCCACTTTCGTTAAGCCATTTGGCAAAGCAGACCCAGGCACACATAACATAGTCCACTAGTGTTAATCCAACAGCTGATTGGTTCCTGATATTTCAGTAGCCAATGAGCTTGCTGCTCAACCTTCAAATACTTGGTCATGGAGATCACGTGACCCTTTGACAGCAATGCACATATGCGCATAGTCCTTCGCTCTGCTCACTTTTGTCAAAAATTTTATAATCCTGTCAGTAAATGTTGAACCACTCATTATCTAGCCCACTATGAAAGACAATTGGAAAAGAGAGATTGAGCAATTGCCAATAAAAATAAATAAATAAAAGAGTGGATCTTTACGCTGCTATTGTCAAGATACTGAGAGTGAGGACCCAGATGCAGAATGAGCAGGGGGTGAAATTTATTAACAATATTGGACACAGGAACAAAGTCCAAACAATAGGGGGGGGGGGGCACAATTGGAGAACTGGCTGGTCTGGGTAGAGACAGAAAGGATGTGATGGCCAACGATGGAGACAAGGAAGCGGCTCAGGGAACCAAGCTTGACAGTTGGTGACGTGACTTGCTGCAGAACCAGACTGGTAGCCAGGCCAGGAGAGTCAATGACCAGGGGAAACTCAGGACACAGGACAGGAACCAACACAAGACACACTCACACTAACACAGAGACACAAACAACGAGAGAAAACAGACAAACTAACACCTAAGAATAAAGAAAACAAAATAACCTAAATAATAACTGAAGCTAGCAAAAGAGAAAAATAATAATATAAAACCAAGCTCTATAAATGAGTGAAACTAAGAAATACAAAGGAAATAAAACAAGAACGCACTCTTACAGGAAACTAGAGAGAAACTAAATAAGGTAAATAAGTTACGCTAGAAAAAGCAAGACAGAACTGAAAATAAGTCTAGGGAGACTAGACCAAAAATAAAGACAAGAACTAGACTAGAGTAAAACCTCAGAAACAAAATCAAAACTAGAGAAATCCAAAAAATAAGGCTAGGGAAAATAAAGCAAAGGACTATAACTAGGGATGGCTGACGCGAAACTGACGTGTCAGCGCTTTGCCGAGATCCCGAAGCGCAGATGTTTCAAAACACTGCTCTGAGCTGTGATTCGAAACACCCATGTCACGTGACTATGGCTAAATGAAGCTTCAAAGTGTTTCATCAGGTGACGCCTGCCGAAACTGCGTTGATTAAAGGGGGCGGGAACAAACCACACAATCACACATAAACCTAATTCACCACAGTTTAAAAGTGAAGTAAATCCATCTTCACCTCGTCGGTTTTTGTGAGAGGAGAGATTTTGTGATAGTGATTTTGTGATATAAGTGAGATTTATAGTGCGCTTTGGTTAGTTAGGCTATATTTAGGCTATATTTAAATGAGATATATTGACTGATAGGTATAGACAGTGACAGATAAGATAGATATAGTGACACATTCATATAGGCTAAGTTAGATAGTGACAGATAGCACAGCATAAGTTAGAGATATAGAATTATATAGATTCATAGGTGATAGATAGATAGATATATTAATATAATAGATACAAATGGAGGCTCCACATAAGAGATGCCGTATATTTTTTTATTGCTGAACAAATAATCATTTACAAACAGCATGGCAATAACAGAACATTTTTGTATTACAAAATACAGATCAGGTTCTTGAAAGTAGAAAAATATATCAGGCAAATCATAATAATAAAAAAATAATAATAAAAAAAAGATCATATGCTTCTAATGGAAAAAATACTGATTGCATTTTCATAACTTTGAGGGCTTTTGTATAAGAGTTAAACTCATTATGAAATTAATAAAATCTTGGTTTCACCTTTAAGAACTTGCATTTGTGTAGGCTATATAAAATGTTCCCAGCATGAGGATGTTGTTAATCAGGAAGTTATCTTTGCTATTGTCCATTACAAGAGATGCCGTACATATGTGGTGTGGGACCATTTCCATTTGGAAACACCAAATAAAGTGAGATGTGTGTATTGTGATAGGCAGCTAGCCTTGATGCACCATTTGAGGAGCACTCATCCTGGCATTTTGGAGGGTGCAAAGGACAACAAGTGTCCCATGTGAGAGGATTTTTTCAAAGGCTGGAAAAATTATATGTTAAAAAAGAAGTCAGCTAACTCCTTCAACAGCAGAGCAAATCATATTTTTGAATAAAAATGTTATGTAACAATTGTGACACATTGTGGCTTTATTTATTTTATTAATGTTAATTTTTCATGACCACAAAAAAAACGGTAACACTTTATTTTAAGGGTCTAATTATGCATTAGTTAAACTAGTAATTAATGATTTGCTTGTTCACAATTATGCATTAGTTAAGCATGGACACAATAGTTATTAATGATTAACTTAACATTACAGTAAGGGCATATTAGACATTATTTACAACTTAATAAGCCATATATTATTTTTCTGTAGCTGTGTAATTATATGTCTGTATTTTCTGTTAAGTTAACTGAACAATTAGCTAGTAATTATGTTTAATTACTGCTGATTTTGCCGTTATAAATTGCTAAAATAGTGTAATAAAGACAATTTGAGCCCCTATTCTGAAGTGAAAGTTTTATTCTCATTAATTATGGCACTTATTGAATGATATTTAAGTTTATTAACCAGAATAAGCCAATAATTAAGCCTAACTACCATTAATACAGTACTAATAAAGGCAATTTGACCCCCTATTCTAAAGTGAAAGTTTAATCCTCATTAATGATGGCACTTATTCAGTGATATTTAAGTTTATTAACCAGAATAAGCCAATAATTAAGCCTAACTACCATTAATACAGTACTAATAAAGGCAATTTGACCCCCTATTCTAAAGTGAAAGTTTAATCCTCTTTAATTATGGCACTTATTCAGTGATATTTAAGTTTATTAACCAGAATAAGCAAATAATTAAGCCTAACTACCATTAATACAGTACTAATAAAAGGCAATTTGACCCCCTATTCTAAAGTGAAAGTTTAATCCTCATTAATTATGGCACTTATTCAGTGATATTTAAGTTTATTAACCAGAATAAGCCAATAATTAAGCCTAACTACCATTAATAGAGATCGCTAAGACATGTGACCAACTGGGCGGTAACGTCATCAGAATGCAAAGAATTATGGGTATGTTTGGCCCGTTTACATGGCCTGGCATAGCAGGTTAGTGTTCTGGCATGAAAATAATAAAAAATTAGAGAGAAAAACTGAATATAATCCTACAAAATGCAGCAGGCTAAAGAAAACATTGTCAGACCATATCGCCTAAAACTAAATCCTAATGCAAAGACAAGATCTGATGAGAAAATAAAGGGAATCAAAGGACTGGATGAGCTGAGCGACTGGTCAAGGGACGTCAAACTTTTGCCCAACTTCCAGCACTCATATATATATACAACTACATATTAAGTGTTGTGCGTTCACACACACGCAAAGTTTTCAGAATTCAAGTCGCTGCAGTCTTTTTAACAGATGGATGGGTCCAGGACCTGGAGATTGTAAAAGTGGGGCAGAAAACTGTCGTCCGTTTAAAGTTATGCTTATGTTTTAAGGACCACCCCAGATAGCAAAAAATATCGGCACGGCTTCTTTTTGCCGCCGACCCTAAGCTGTCGGCTATAGGTGCGTCCCGCTGGCGGTGATGAAACGTTTGCCGCCGAATACGTCACTCCCATTTCTTGCGAGATGCCGCGGCCGACTAGCATTTTAACTAGTTCTCACATTTGAAGCGATTATAAAATCATAATAGCCTATACTGCCGTCCAAAGGCTAAGCGCAGTAACTACACATTTGGTCAAAATTGAGTTAAGACTTGAAATGGGCTTTGTGACATCTGTTCTGTCTTGTGACAAAGTTTGCAGGTTCAATTTTGTCCAGTTTTAGAGAAATGAGCATGTCAAAATTGCAGTAACTACAAAATCCAAGCCAATACCAAGGCAAACCGCAGTAAGTGATGTTACTGCGTTCTAGCTTTGCTTCCCCGTTCTTGACACAGCAGATACTGCGGTTTCAGCCTTGTCACGAATGGGGATTGTATGCGGTTTGCCCCGATCGTAACACACAGAAACAATCCCGCAGCCATATGATGGTTGAACTCGCGTTAAAACGCAAATATTCAAAGACTGGTAAGGAAGATAGCAAAATAATAACTCATAGTAAGGGAACTGACAGCTTTATATTCAGTTAACATTTACTAGCCAGCCGCTAGCAAATTTTGACTAACCTGTGCTGCTCTATTAAAGGCAATATCCTCTGACAACGTAAAGATAATCCGATTTAATCACGTTGGTGTTTGTTGATTCGGACATCTCTCCGTTTCAAGCAGCTAATCCAATTTTATTGACAGGGGTTACTCCTTCAAAAGTTAGCTGGGTCTGGTAAAGTTATCTTGTTAGACAAAGTTACTCTAAAAGTTAGCGGCGCTAGTCAGCAGGTGACAACCGGCTAGGAGAAACACTAGGAGAAAAAGTACACTTGCATAATGTACTGAAAGTACTCTATTTTCACGCACTAATTTCGTAGGCTACTTAATATACAAAAAAAAGTGCCAATCAGTTTTTTGGATTTCACAGATAGGCTAGCTAAGAATACATAATAATTATATTTTAATTATTAATTATAGCTTTAAGGGTGTAGATAGCATAAATAGGAAATGTACATGTTTGAGAATAGCTTAGAAGTTAGGCTAAAGGGAGAAGAAATACGTAAATTAACTTACTCTAACCTCTAATTCTAGGAAATGATGTATGGCCATATTAAAGGGATAGTTCAACCGAAAATGAAAATTGGGTATTATATTAAGTTTATTATTACTATAAACATGTATTGAGATGCATGAAAAAAAGTTGGATGAACACATTTAGTTGGTAGATACTGCACTTTGCCTTTGCAATAGTGTTTTAGTTGTTTAAGGTCATCCGAAGGCAGAGTGCAGTATCTGCATTTTGGGGGTCAAAGATCACATCGGTGGTCATGGTTTTTCTCTATAAAAAATTTCTTCCTAAGAAGGCAATACATGAATGCATTACCACTAATCTACCCACAACATGTTTGACTGGCTGGTGTAAAAACTTTAAAGCCATTTTTCTCAGTTTCAGTGTTTGCGTAGTTACTGCACTTAGCCTTTGTAGGGCAGTATATGTGAATTATATCAAATATTAGTTTTTTTTGCTCCAAAGCCATTAGGGTTTATAACAGATTCTTGACTCTTGATTCCATAATAAGGTTAGGTTTAGGAAATTACTTTTAAATTTTCACTTGATTATTTGCATGTCGAGTGTGTTTAAACAGTGTTGACCCATAATGGATGTAATACTTTTTTTTTTTAGCATAATAGTAGGGTTAAGAAAGTTTGAAAGTTCATTTTAGGATAACACTTATTTTTGTATTGCCCTGTTTCTATTTCTTTTTGGACTGACTTTAAAATAGAGATGACAAAAAAGTAGAACTTAGAACTTCATGACATTTTACTTTGTTTTCAAAACCCATATTTTTCTGAAAAACAAAAATATATTATTAATTATTTAGGAAAAATTCTACATTCATAAGACAAGAATAACTCAAAAGAAGCCCTCTAATATTACCTTTTATAAAGCTGATTTTTTCAATATACTTTGAAACCCTTTCAAACATGAGGTCGCAAAACAAAAAGCTCAGAATTCTTATTTTTATTATTTATTTTATTTACAGTGTTACATTTGTTGTTATTCTTTGTTCTCATTGTACTTTTTGTATTGTACTTGTCAATAAATGTACTAATTTAAATAAAAAATAAAATAAAACCAAACAGAGAAGTACCTCCACCGGCCGAGAGGGGCAGTATACCTAAAAAAGACGGAAGACAAACCGGAAAAACATATGAAACAGATTTACCAACAGTTTTAGTATTTGAAGAGAGGAGATCAGAAAATATCCTCGACTACGAGCGTTTAAGTAAGTACATGTTTCCTTTTTGTGTAACACAATATTATGTTCATTTTTGATGTATATACCGGTAGGTTGTTTTAATTTGTTTGTGCCGACACGCACGCTGCTAGTCTAGTGCACAATGCACAGTGTTAGCTAACACGTGCTGTTTTGCCTTTTTTACACACTGAGTTCAAGCATGTTCTACATGTTAAAATGTATCTAGCTACTGTAGGTAAGTTAGCCAAAGCTTTACATCTAGAAATACTTAAGTTTAACTTTTGGTGTTTTCTAACAAAACAGAATGATGTATATAGGTTATTTAAATTATTTTGTTAGTCCGAACAAGCATGCTGCTAGGTCAGTTTTAGCAAGTGTTAGCTAACATGTGCTGTGTTGCTACTGTTCTTCTAGCATTAAAGGTGATTTATGAGTTCTTTCTCTGAACTGCTGTACTTTTTATGTTTGAGTACAATGCAGTTTACTTGAATCACTACACTGAATGAATACATTTTACTGTTCCACATTTGGCTGACCAGTTTTTCCCCCCACAGCATAGCTACTGTATATTCTGTATATAACGTTAACAATGCGGTTGTCTGCACATTTTCTTGCAGATACCTTGACCAGAGCACAATCGGTTATCTTCATCCAAGAGACCTACTGTTGGACAATCGTTTCGGCTTTCAAGGTAAATAAATTGTTAGTCACAATGTCTAGTTACTGGGCTAAAAGGAGAAGAATATTGAAAGGAGTTGAGATGGACAAACAGGAAATTGCAGCTGTTGGAAACTTTAACAGTATGGAAAATTGTGCCTTTAGTTGTTGTGTTTTATTTATTTATATGTATGTATGTATGTATGTATATATATATATATATGTATAAAATATATATATTTTTTTTTTATGTAGATTTCCAGAATGAGAACCAAGCCCTGAGGGAAAGCAATGCACAAGCAGGTGAGAACATGCACTCTTTCTTAAATTTTACTTTTTTGACTGTGATGTAGGTCCAAAATTACCAAATGCCTTTCATTTTGTAGCTTCGGATGGCAGCGGCTCACTTCAAGAGCAGGTGAAGCAAGTGAAACAATGTTGATGACGTTTGCTCGTACTGGGCAATCAGGTACAACTTGCAAACAACACCTGTGGTTGTTGGTTTAATTCCCACTGGGGCCACCTGTACATGTAGTAGACCTAGTTGTAAATGTCATAGTTTAGTAGTTTGAGGGACCAGGACTTACTGCTTTATTCTTTTATTCTGTGAACCCCTGCAGGTGCAGATCAGACCCTAATGCTGCGACGTCTTGGAGAGTTTGGCGATGTTGTGCGTAGCATGGACAACAAAATGGACACTATGCGGCAACATTTCAGTGCCAATGTGTCTTTTGGAGAGTTATCCCTGCCAGGGGGTCTGTTACTCCCCCTAGACAACCCATTTGGCGTTGCTTGACAACAGTTTGAGGCAGGATAAAGAGCTCCAGGAACGATTTGTAAGTGTGCTGATTTTGTTTATAATGCTGTAGGGTAATCTAAAAAGTAAAATTTAAGATTGTACACTGCATACTCTACAGTGTGAATCCACAGCCTGTCACATTTTTATATTTATGTATGAGAAGCTTCAGAGATATGTAATTTGTAAAACTTTTTTGTATTTTCAGCTTCGGTTTTTGGCAATCAAATGTGGGAGGGACCTAAAAACAACCGTGTGGCGAATACTTCAGAGTATCTTCTCTAATCAGCTTTCCATTAATACAACCTGGACGGGTGTAGGGGATAAAGCATGTTTTAGAGACATGTTCCTGAAGACCATTGTTCAAAGTAATATATATATATAGAAATATATAAATTTGTTATATATTTAAGTAGATGTGTGTGGCCTTATGCCATTCAAATGGAATGACAGATCTGTATTTTCTACAGGAGCCATCCGGAAGAACCCAGCAACCCAGGATGCCACTGATGAGGCGGTCCAGGTTAACGTTATGCGTTACCTGAAAGGAACATCTGATCGTGAAGGTGGAAAAAGACGCCGCACAGCTGAGAGGGACCCACAGCTGACCTCTTACACCTAGGCTGACTACTGACACCTGGAACCCTTTCTTTATCCTGCAGTCAGTAACATCAAGACCCCTAAAGAAGCCAGAAGTTTCAGGCTACACTCACCCAATCCACACTGTTCACTGTGGAAATTACTTTTTTTTAATTCCCTGTGACCCTGCCTTGAAGGCAGCTCCTTGGATAGATATTGGATGGCGAGGTTGTTTGTCCTTTATATAGGCGCACAAGAAATCACTGAAGATAAGCCAATTTGCGCTGCCTCAGTCATTCTGGAGGTCGGGGAAAACCGGAGAACCCATAGTCAGGCTTGTTATAATGGTCTGTTCTACTACTGTTCTATTCTTCTCCAGAGCTTTACTCTAAATTATTACCATTTATCCTATTGTTAGAAATGGCTTGTTAAATGTGATGTTATACCTCGATTTATTTGGTATCCTGCACATTCTTTGGTACCAAATATCCTCATTATTTGATATAATGTTTAATGGTAATTCTTTTAATCCCAGAGCTGACCTCTTTGTTATTAACAAATATTGTAAGTGTTATAATTTGCTTGTAAGGCTGTTTTTTTTTTTTTAAACCAAAATTTAATTGGAAACATGCAGGTTGTTTAGTAAAAATGTTTTTTTTTGTTATTTATAGGCATATTTAAGCTTATTTATTGTCTGTTATTTATATTTCATCTTATTTATATTTAATTTATATTATCTTGTATCATTGACAGTTACTGTAGGCTACTTTGAAATGTGGAATAAAAATGCCAAGTGGGAATTTATCTGGTTTGTTCAATTATTATCCATCATAAACTGCATGTTACAAATATATGAATAATAAATAAATAAATATATATTATTTATTACACAATAAGCGGAGGCAGATCGCTCGAAAATAGCGTTTGCCTCCGACGGGCCGCCTTTTGGTATAAAGGTGGCGGAACGGCGGTTTGCCTGCGGGCCGGCGGCGGAACGAAGGCGGTAGGAAGCCGGCTGCCGCCGGCGGTGCGCCGTCAAACGTGTTTGCGATTACGCAATTCTGACGCTTCTACAGCCGCCGGATCACCGCCGGTGGTCCGCCGACTCATTGCTATCTGGGACGCTCCTCGCTCTCTCTCATCTATCTGCATGCAGTCCGAATTGAACAAACCTGCGTGCGTGTGTGTGTGTGAGGCCGGCTACATACTGCAAGCGTAGTGTCCGTTTTTATTTCGGCTCTCATGTTAATAGGTTAGAGCGTTCACACTACCTGCGGCTCGAGCCGCGCGGAAAACGCGTGCATGCTACAAATAGTCCCGACGCCTATCTTTCACGCAACACGTTGGAAGCGTTTAACATGAAGTATAGGCCTACCACTTCGTCACCTAGCAGCAGCATCGCCGCGTCAGACACGCTTCTGGTGTGCAAAGACACAGAAAACGCCACGATTGCAGTGTGTAGCCGCCTGAGAGAGGGGGGCGCGGAACAGTGGACACATAAAAATATACTCCGTCATTTTGTTCATACAGGACATCATTCAAACGGCAAAGTGTTTACTTATATTTGTATACCCCGTTCTTAAGCTTTATGCCACTTCTATCGTGAGAAGGACTATTGCAGTTTATAACACAGTAGGTAGACGGCATCTTGAACACTGCGTTCTTGCCTCCATGCATAGAAGACTGGCGCCCGTTTGTGCCGCGGATTCCCAAAATGCTTTGCGTTTACCACTGGGAATACGTCAAGATGACGACACATTAGAAATCTCTATACAGTACTAATAAAGGCAATTTGACCCCCTATTCTAAAGTGAAAGTTGTATCCTCATTAATTATGGCACTTATTGAGTTATCACTAAACATTTCGCTGTTTGTGACTTCTGCTGCAAACTTGGTTCAAAGGATTACGTTAAACAAAACTTCACTTTAAAACTCTAAAATGAATAACATTTCTGTAATCATTTAACCATTATTTATCATGTAATACTTATTGTATACCGTGGACACAATGACTAGAAAGTACACCAAAATGCAACATAAATTCACAAAACACACCAATTTAATTTGTTCCCTGTAATCCACATCTTTAGAATCCATATGATGATCTTTATCCAGCGATCTTCATCTTCATGTTCAACAGCGACCGTAAACAAAGCCCGCGTTATGAATTAAAAAAACTCGCTTTACGGCAGTGATATCAAACGCTCATTGGCTCTCGCCTGCTTCGTCACAGATTGCGACATGCCGTGTTTTAGTGTTTGAATGAGAAACGCGCACGCCTTCAAATAGTGGAGTGAAGCTTAAATTAAATAACTTAAAGTATCTATATCGCCAGAGAGGACTCCGACTGCAACACATCGTCATTTGGACTATTAATGGTACCGCTTTTGATATTTTCACAATAAAGAAATTATTGTGATTACACTTTTGTTATGTTTTTTCTTCATAAGTTCACCCTAACGTTACATACTTTTAAGAAATGTTTATATGTAGGTTTAGAGGTTTGAGTGAGATTAGTGGCTCAACATATAATTGTAATGCTATATTGTTACTAAAATTTAAATTTTCCAAAACGTTTCTGCTCATTAAGTTGTATTGTCATTTTTTATTCTCTGTTTGTTATGTTTGGGTTTAGGGATATAACATGTATCTATAAAATGGTAAAAGGGGAATTGTACATCTTTTTTCATGATATAAAATATACTTTTCGTTTTTTTTTCTGTAATACATAATACATTTGTTTCAATGTTAACCTTACCTTAAACAATTTATCCAAATATACAACAAAAGTATGTTTTGTGTCCGTAAAAGCTGCTTATTCTGGTCAATAAAATTAAATATCACTGAATAAGTGCCATAATTAATGAGGATTAAACTTTCACTTTAGAATAGGGGGTCAAATTGCCTTTATTAGTACTGTATTAATGGTAGTTAGGCTTAATTATTGGCTTATTCTGGTTAATAAACTTAAATATCACTGAATAAGTGCCATCATTAATGAGGATTAAACTTTCACTTTAGAATAGGGGGTCAAATTGCCTTTATTAGTACTGTATTAATGGTAGTTAGGCTTAATTATTGGCTTATTCTGTTTAATAAACTTAAATATCACTGAATAAGTTCCATAATTAATGAGGATTAAACTTTCACTTTAGAATAGGGGGTCAAATTGCCTTTATTAGTACTGTATTAATGGTAGTTAGGCTTAATTATTGGCTTATTCTGGTTAATAAACTTAAATATCATTCAATAAGTGCCATAATTAATGAGAATAAAACTTTCACTTCAGAATAGGGGCTCAAATTGTCTTTATTACACTATTTTAGCAATTTATAACGGCAAAATCAGCAGTAATTAAACATAATTACTAGCTAATTGTTCAGTTAACTTAACAGAAAATACAGACATATAATTACACAGCTACAGAAAAATAATATATGGCTTATTAAGTTGTAAATAATGTCTAATATGCCCTTACTGTAATGTTAAGTTAATCATTAATAACTATTGTGTCCATGCTTAACTAATGCATAATTGTGAACAAGCAAATCATTAATTACTAGTTTAACTAATGCATAATTACGGACCCTTTAAATGTAAAGTTAATCATTAATTACTAGTGTGTTCGTGCTTAACTAGTGCTTAGTTGTGCACAAGTTAACCCTTAATTAATGCTTAACTAATGCATTATTCTGGACCCTTAAAATAAAGTGTTACCAAGTATGGGTACTTCGTTACTTGACACCTCTGTTCCTGGGTCTAAATATCACATAATTGGGGTCGCTTCAACCCGCGGACATGGAAAAACATCCCACGGGAAAACCGCGGATTTGGCAACCTTGCTTGGGGCAGATAAATACCTGCGTGCAATCCGCGCATGCAATGGAAAACGGCTTTCGTTTGCGGGCCAGTATTCAAGGGGATTGTCGCTGCTGACAATGGGTAGTTCAGCTATACGTCTCTATTTGTTCTCATACCGCTGACATGCTTAATCTTTGATAGGCAGACGCGTCGCGTGATAACAGCTCGACCGTGAGTGAAGCGCTTGCGCACGGATGCGAGGGGGCGGGTGACATTCATTTTCGGTTTACGTTTTCGGCTGTTTTTTTTTTTATTTCGGCCCGAAACCGATAATCAGGGCCGGCCCGTGGCATAGGCGGAATAGGCAAATGCTAGGGGCGCCACTCATCCATAGGGGCGCCAAAATGTATTAATGATACTATTTTATTAATATTAATTTGAAAATATTACCAAATAAAGCGCAAAAAAACGTAACTAAGTCCCCCGCGTCTTCCCGGTCCGCCTCATCAATCTCCCCCCGCCGATCTACTTGAATTGTGTCAGAAATACAACGCGCGATCAGTTTATCGTTAGGGGAATTTGTTGTGTCGCGTCGCCTCTCGCCGCATCCAACGCAGACAGGATTGCTTTCATTTTTTAGGGTGCTTGGCCGTTCGCACCAGGTGTTGACACGGTGAAAGTTGCCTGATTATTTATGACGGATGGCCGAATTGAAGTGTCAAAAAAGACAGAAGCCCTCTGATGCAGGGAAGATAAGGGATACACTGCTCTTCTTACATAGTATTTGTGTCTTGTTTCTAGTCTAAATATCTAAAAAAATTAAATCAAGGTGCACTTACTAGATAAGTAAAATGACAGAAGATAATTTTCTTGTTTTCTTGAAAATAAAATCAAAATGATGTGTTTTTGCTGAAAAAAAGCTAAATTATCTGCCAATGGAGTGAGAAAAATAATCTTGTTTCTGATTGAAATCTTGTTTCTGTCCCAAACAGAAATTAGATTATTTTTCTCACCCCATTGGCAGATAATTTTGCTTGTTTTAAGCAAAAACTCACTTCATTTTGATTTTATTTTCAAGTAAACAAGAAAAATGTCTTATGTCATTTTACTTATCTAGTAAATGCACCTTGATTTAAGAGTTTTTAGATATTTGGACTGGAAACAAGAAAAAGATTCTAAATAAGAAGAGCATTTTTTTGCAGTGTGAAGACAGAAGTAAAGTGATGTAGGCAAATAAATGAACAGTTTATTTAATTGCAGAGTAGTAAAATACTAATGTTTGGTAATTAATTCCAGTTATTTTTACCTTAAACTTTATGCAAGCAGCTGTTCTGGGTTCTCCAGAGGCCACAGCCAGTGTGATTTTGTAAAAAATAAATAATATAAAAATATCACTTTTTTTAATAGCCTAATGTTTTTACTCTGCAGTTGTGCAGTTTTAAGGGGGTGTATAGCAATTTTAAAATGTATTTGCCGAAATTAGTAAAGATATTTATATACAGGTTTATTTAAAATAGCAACATTTTATGTAAAATTCACATTAAATATCAAAATTTCTCATTTGAATTCCTGGTGAAAACATGAAAATGCTCATAGTTTAGTGGAAGATTGCTGCCATTTACTGGAAAACAAACACTTTTGCTAGTTCTCAATGAATAGTTTGTGCATGAATGTTAGATGCACTCTTGCTCTTTGTGTTTAGGCTGTAATGTGGCATAGGTGCAATTTTTGTACAGTTTTACTATCATCAGCCTTTAAAAAATTAAAAATAATAATATCATGAACATAATGACGGGGTAGAATGGACTGGACATCATATAAAACAACAACAACAATAAAAATATAACATCAATGCATTACAAAAATAAAACAGTACGAGTGTTTCCACAACTTAGACTGATAACGTGTAGTGCTTAACCTTGATACAAGGGGCACCAAGTCAAATCTTGCCTAGGGCAGCAAATTGGTCAGGGCCGGCCCTGCCGATAATGCCATTGTCGGCAGAACATTTTCGGCGGCCGAACATTTTTGGCGGCCGAAATTTCGGTGCACCCCTAAAATTAACCATATAAACTAAATTAATGATCTAATTACTGATCTAAAGCCCACACTGTCACTGTATGATAATTGAAATGAACTGATGACATCACCGTTTTCTCCGGAATGGCTATACAGCTGAATAAAATTCTGTTGCATTATTTTGCTGTTTAACACTGTAAAGCGGCTTTGAAACAATCTGCATTGTTAAAAGCGCTATGTAAATAAAGTTGAATCGACTTGACTTAAAGGATCTGCTACTAACATATTTGTGCCAGATACCACAGCACACCTTCAGGGGTCTAGTGGAGTCCATGTCTCGATGGGCGTTTTGGCAGCAAAAGGGGGACTAAAACAATATTAGGGTCATAATGTTATGCCTGATCGATATATTATTAGGGATGGGTATTGACACAAATTTTACAATTCAATTCGATTTCGATTCACAAGCTTGCAATTCGATTAGTTTTCGATTCGATTGAATATCGATTATTTTGGATATATATCAGGTACAATACATGGCAAAAGGAAAACATATCTCTTAACTAATGCTGTAAACTATGGGAGTCAGTTGTAGCCTACATTAGCCTACTATAATATTGAAGGTAACTGATGTAGGCTATACAAACACTTAAATAAACTCAATTATGTTTTTTTTTATAATAATAAAGTTATAATATTAACTTTACAATTACATAATCATATTTCTACTCCTTGTTTTTTTAAATATAAACATTTAAATTGTGGCTGTCCAAAAAATTTGCCAGATTTATTCATACATGCATTAAATATTGTATAGGCCTATATGTAATATGATGCATATATTTAGCAAAATGCTCCTCTCTATATTTACGGAGTTTATGGACACTGGATATGTTTTTTATGAGGTAAATGTGCCGTTACATGACATTGTTTACAAGCTGTTTTACTGACGTCTTTCCGCGGTTGGAACACTGATTGAGCGATTCCATGTGACATGCTATGGATTTTTGTAAGTTGTACTCTATCTTTTAACACACTTTAATATGCTCATTCATGTTTATTTTGCGCTGTAATTGGTATTAAGTGGAGGAGAAGATCATTTCATGTGTGCCCCGTGCTGCCGCTTCTCTTGAGCTGAGCTGCGCCAGAGCGATCTCGTGCCACAGCCCCAAAACGATTTTTGATTATTGTGATTTATTGAATGGGAGGCGAGCAACAATATTCCTTTCATTCATCAACTGAAAACAGGATGACTAACCAATTCTTGAGATTTAATAGGGATGCACCGAAATAAAAAATTCTTGGCCGAAACCGAAAACCGAAAAAGAGGAAACCAAGGCCGAAAGCCGAAAACCGAAAAAGAGGAAACCAAGGCCGAAAGCCGAAAACCGAAACACAGAAAGAAATTATGCCAATTATTAGTACCATTGCATTTATGGCTATGACTGTGTACTAACTTTACTAAAATCAAGGCATTGCAATTGCATAAATTAATATTAAAGTTTCAAAGAATAAATCAATTACAAATTATGCCAATATTTATTTAGCACATTGCAACAATGCACAGTATAAAATAAAATTCAAACTAAAATGTTTAACTTGACCCCACTCATTTGTACATTAATAATTAATAATGTACAGGCCTACAGAAAGGTTTTAAAATTAAATGTTCTCTCATAAAAACAAAGTGCTTTTAGCATTTAACATTTTTCTCTGTAGGACTACTACAAGAAAGTGCATTCAGAACAAGTGCAACTGCTTAAAGATACAACTATTTTCTCTGTAGGCCTTCAACATAATAGTGTATCAAAACAAAGCCATAGCCCATATGTTAAAGTCGGCATGAAACAGAAGTTGAGATCGTCTTTTTCTCCTTATTGTGACGTATATCCGAGTGAAACGGCTTCTGAAATCAGAAAAAAATGTAGGGCGAGGCTTGATTTCGTCCTTCGGGAATTGATTGGATCGTTGGAAGTTGGGCGTTTCTAACAAAATGGAGGCAGATTTGAAGTTTGCACTCAGTTGTGGAGAAAAACTTGATCTATCTCTTAAATAAATGTATTTTCTCTCTAAATCTTTTCTACATATTTTACTGAGCATATATCCTCACTTTTCGCTGGTTTATGCTACAGATTTTACTTATTTTAAGCCTTTTATGGCTTTATTTCTGTAAAACTTTTTTCTCAGCTCTCCCTAATAAGGGGGGCGCACCGTAAGCGCGTTCACACACGCTGCATTCCTCAGTGCGAGCCGTCACCACAAGCTGTTCGTCCGACTATATTGAGTAATTTTTACATAAAAAAAGCTTTTATATCTCATATATTTCTCTCTTTTTGCCTCAAGTCCTTCTTGAAGAAGGTATTGTGTATACCGAGAAAAATGCACCTAACCACCATGCTACGATCAGTGACAGGTTTCTTAGAGGCGGTGCAGAAACGAGACAGGGGGCGATAACCCCGCCCTCGCGCCATAGCACATGAACGGGAGAGAAGAGAGGTCGTTTCGATGGGGGAGGGAAAGTTAACATATTTGATTAAAGGTCCCATGGCATGAAATTTTCCTTTTATGAGGTATTTCAACATTAATATGAGTTCCCCTAGCCTGAATATTGTCCCCAAGTGGATAGAAATGTTGATCAGTGTAAAACCGAGTTCTGGCTGTCTTTCTCTGCCTTTGAGAAAATGACAGGCCAGACTAGCCAATCCTGAAGTCTCCTGTTTTGACGTCCACACAGGAACGGTTACCTCCCTTTCCTCCACCCAGAGAATCTGGCACGCCCATGCAAACGCTCGAGAGATCATGGCTTGTGAACGAGTGAATGCTGGCAGTTTCTCAGTGTTTGGATGTACAAATGAAAACAGAAGTCTTTTTTCAGTTCCTTCTGATATGTGATCAGTGATTTCTTATGTGTAGCTAATTATTTATTATTCGTGCACACACTGCGGCTTCTCTCTCTCCCAACAGAACGGTGTTTTCGTGTTTTCTATCTTGTGAGTCAGTGTTTTTGTACGTCCTCGTCGCGTCTATCTGTTCTACAATGTGCATACAGTCATGAGTTTATGCTCAACATCGGCAGACTCACATCTCTTTAGAGATAAACCTCACGCACGCCGAGGCTCGGGCTGCACTGACCGGTCAGCCTTCAACATCCCCGACCCCCAGTACTGCATCTGGCCCACAGCGGAGGCACCAAACGCGGCGCGAGATTAAGCAGAAGGGGGGTAAGCGTGAGGGTATCCGGCTAGGCTAGCCAGCTATCCCCACAATAAACTGGATTACATTCGATTACTGCTGTTGTGTCTTTGTTTGCGCTGTGTACTCAATGCATGTCACTGACGCTTTTCATATGATAGGAAAATATCTAAAAATAATGCTATAATCAACACTTACTCGTAACTCGTTCATCTCCTGTAATGGTACATTACATGTGTTACAAAGTTGGTAGAATAAGGAGGAAGACGGGCTCGGCGTGACTGGGACTCGTGCTTATTCAGAACTCTCAGATACAAACACAAGAAACTCGCGCTGACAGACAGCGTTCTCACAACTCAGTAGCTACTGTAAAAAACTTTGTTAGCAATCGCTCCGTCTCCGTGATGTCCAGTTCGCGAACGAATCATTCTTTTGAATCGGTTCTTTTTAGTGAACCGAACCAGTTCACCAAATCGGACTGAATCGTTCTAAACGGTTTGTGTCTCGAGTCAGCGCTGATCCATAATTAACTAAAGTTACTAACTTTCTGACATGAGTGACAGCCCCTCCGACTGGAAATAAACTAATAACCTGGGGCCCGTTGCATAAACCGTTAAGACTAGTCTTAGAAGTTAGACATCAATTTTTTTCTTTAAGACTGTTCATAACTTTTTAAAATCAGTTACATAAAAACATAGACTGGCCTAATTTGATACGAAAAGTAAGACTGAATGCCCCTTGACTAACTGCTAGTGGGTCATACTAGACCTTAAGACACTGTCTTAACATAATGGCTTAGTTTATGCAACTGGTCCCTGAAGTATATTCTAGTAACTACAACAGTTCACCAGGGCCATGCAGAGAGTTCTTCAGAGGCAGGGGCTCAAATGTAAAAAAGTGGCAATATGTAAATATATATATATTAGGGGTGTAACGGTACACAAAACTGACGGTTCGGTACGTACCTCGGTTTTGAAGTCACGGTTTGCTACGGATTCGGTACAGCAGTTTTACAAAATTGCTTTTTATTAATTTTTATTCAACAGTGGTTTAATGAAAAAAAAATTGTGTCTGTCCTTAAATTAATTCAGTTATAACTAAAAGTTTCTTAAAGATAATGCTGTAAACTATATAGGGAGCCCTTAGGCTATATTGCTATTAAAGATTAACAACAGAGCCCAAACTATTAGCCTAAATTAATTTGCTATTTATTTTTAGATATAAAAATCAACACTCATAAGCTCCACATAAGGCAGTTTTTGCATTAATATCTAAATCTATTTTTTTTTTTTTTTTTTTCTCCAACTCGTTGTTGAAATATAATCATTTAGTGGCTGTAATTTTCATGACAGGTTTATTTAAACATACATTAAATAAACAAGACATCACTAACAGGCTAAGTGGAATATAATGAATATATATAGGCTAATATAACGAATATATAGGCTAATATAGTGCATGTATTCAGTGAAAGAGTTAATCTCTCTAGTGAACTCACAGCTGTGGACACTGAATGACTTCTGAGGTAAATGTGATTCTACATGACATTTTTTGTTTACAAGCTGTTTTATTGTCTTTCCGTGGTTGAAACACCGATGGAGCGATTACACAACATATGATACGTTTCAATAAGTTGTAATGTATCCTCAACATACCTTTAGATATTCATTTCTTTAGGAAGAGATGATCGCGTTCACTCGCGCGCTGCCGCTTGAAGTTGAACTGATACGCGTCTCTCTGTCACGTCACATAATAGAGCGTTAAAACGGCATTTATCGTTTGAATTTCGTGATAAAATGGACTGAATACTTAATATGTTCGTGTGGGAACTCGGATTGAAGTGTGTTCCGCGCTTTAAACAAGCCGACTGTTAACTGTTATAGATTGCATTCATAACCGTTCGGTACACGCGCGCACCATACCGAAAGCCTGAAACGTTAGTTCGTCTGTCCATGTAGTTTTCAACCGATTTATGAATAAGAACAGAAAATTACCGCTCCACTTCACATGCCCAATGGAATTTGAACTTGCTTTGCCAGATCACGATTGGTTGGTGTATATACATGACAAACGCGCATTGGTGAATTGTGTAATACTTTAAAATATATAATATATAGATTTGTAATTAAATCAACACATTAGCTCTGATTATGGATGAAAAAAAAATATTGGTTTACTTTTTTTCCCGCGAGGCCACACACTCTCTGAAAGGACCATATTTGGCTCGAGAGCCGCTTCCGAACAGAGGAAAATCAGCAATCAATCAAAACGCACGCAACCCATAGCAACGCGTTATGGCAACGCCTCAACAGAAATTGTCCGACTTTTGAGCCGTTCGTTACTATTGTATACATTGTCATCAATGTCATGTTATAATAATCACATTTATTTAGTTTTATTGACCACGATATTATCATTGATATTTGTCTGAGAGGGGCACTTTTGATTCATTTTGAAAAAGGGCAGGGGCTCGAGCACCCAAAGCCCCCCCCCTCTGCACGTGCCTGCAGTTCACTGAAGTGAGACATGCTGAGAACTGATGTGAAGTGAACTCAGGTCCATCCGTCTCTCTGGCAGCAGCTTGTGCGTCGTAGACCTCGTTAAACCACGCCCCTCCACTCATTTCAAATGCAAAGATGTCAGCCAATCACAACAGTGGGCGTTTTTACTGAAGTCTCACAGCAGACACGCCTCTTGAAACAGGGCATTCATAAAAATAAAAAAAATGGCATTATTTTTATTCGAAAAAGTTAATAGTTGTATTTTATTGACAAAATATTTTAGTTTGTCATGGATATTTTTTTATTTTATCAGATAACATTTTAAGCTGTCATAAGGTCATGTTACATTGTGCCCCTCACATGTTACAATGCACCCCATTTCGCTTCCATTCTTTCGGGGTAATTCAAGAAAAAAAATATACACTGTATTAATGAAACAAAACCACAATTGTACTAGACATGTGTGAAATTAATGCGGGAAAAAATAAATACTCTGAACCCCAAGTGGACAAAAAAAGTCAAAAAAAAAAAGAAGAAAAAAAAGCTTTAGGTTGTGCCCCGCTCTCCCCTACTTTCTTCCATTTATAAGAAATATGAGTTCACTATCTTTATATATCTTAAGTATTTTTTTCTCTAACCGGCCAGGATTTCCACTCATTCACTGGCACTCATTCACTAATGTGTTAAAATCTTATTAGGTCTATCTATTTCTGTTATCAAAAATAAACTAATCAGAATTCAGTGTACACGACCATTCAGATGTAAGTAAGATTCATCCCGTAGAAAGCATCAGATTTGGCTTGGATGTCAGATTTTGGCAAGAATATATTGTTGGGTCTTCCAACATAAATATAGTAAAGCAGGTTAGGCCTATATGATGTGTTTTTTGACATAATTTGTTTTCTGAATGTGGTGGACACCATTTACACCTGCATTTAGTGCTGACCAACTATGACCAGATAATCTGAGATGTTAATATAATGTGTAAACAGTATAACGAAATATAACAATCCAAAATCTTCAGACTTTGTCACAGAATTTGCCTTTGGTTTTAAGTTTAAAGTTTTCAAGTTTTTAGTTTTAAAATTTGCCAAAATTTTATACACTGCACATTTAGTCAAGTCAAAGTGATCTGTGCTTCAAAAGTAAATAAAATAATAATAATAAAAATAAAAATAAAAGAGAATAAAATGTAAATAAAAAGTTACAATTTTAATGAAATAATTTTCTAAAACTGTCATTTTATTTGGGGTTTTTGTAAACTTACTGAAATTTAAAGTGTAAAGCAATCCATGTGTAGTAAAATGTGTGGACAGTGTACAACAAGATGAAATCTTTTTTCAACACCCAAGAAAAAGTAAACAAGAAGGAAATGAACAACATGAACTGAAGGAGGAAGCGAGTGAACTGATCAAATTCATGAACAAGACTGCCATCAGCTGACAGGCCTGTGTAAGTGCTTTATGTTAACGAGATGTATACAAGGCCTTTTAGATGATCCTCGACTGCTGCCTGCTGTTAGACAGAGGTACTACCAATTCAATTGAAATCCTGAAATCACAATACAATCAATAAAATGTATAAACATGTTTACAAATTAATAAATCAGAAAAACAGTTGACCTTGGAATAATTAGAATGTAATGTAGAATGTATGAAACAAACGTAAACGGCAAATACACATGCAAATAATTGCCTTTTCAAACATTATATATTGTTGTATGTCATTAAGCAGTTTAAATTGCATAACTGTTAAACTCCTCAAAACAAACCATTTGAGTTGTATGGTTCTGTCTTTTTTCAAAACATGCCTATTACTCCAACTATAACGACTGCTAGACAGCTAAACTACAAGTTATTATTTCCAATAATTACAAAAACACTGCTCCAGGTGAGGCTCGAACTCACAACCTCGGCATTGCTCTGCATCGTACTGCTGTATAAGTACCGCGCGCTAACCGATTGCGCCACTGGAGCGTCGCTCTGATTGACTGCAATCAAATATATCATGATGAATTTTCATTCATATGTTTTTAAATATTTATTGCACCGGGACTTATTATGTATATTTATTTATAATTAATTATATTCTGATGGTGCCACCTAATGTTTCATGTATCACGTGTTTTCACTTGCTTAATAGAAACAACACACCTTAAAGTGTAACTTAGATGCAGTAGGCTACAGGATTAACGTATACATATAGTAGCTATTGTAAACGGCAGTTAAAATGTTAATCGATTTTGCGAACGTGTTATGATGCATTAAATGCTACCTGCTTAATGCTAGTATCTTGATGTACTATCAAAGACAAATAGCATGTACTATTGCAGACGCTATAGCAAGAGAGCTAACAGCCAGTCCGACGCATTAGATAATATTCTTATAAGAAACCACGATTAAAATATAGGCCTAAATCAAGTTGCATTTCTTCAATTTCACATTTGTAATAGATAATGTTTCTGCTTCGGTGATAAAATATGTGCAATCTGTTACCAACAACGTATAACAACAGAATGAGCTGCCTCTCTGTTACCCTGTCCCAACAGAGTTAGAAATATAAATGTCATCACTCACTGGGTTGCCAGATGCCAGCAGGGTTTTCCAGCCCAAAACTTCGCCAAAAACAAAAAAAAATTGTATTTGGCTTGTTTCTCGTTTAAATTATCGTTTAAATCGCCTATCCGATTTCAGAAACAACATTCAATGAAATGAACGCAACGGTCCGTGTACTTTTGCGTCTATTTTTCGTTTTTAACCATGGAAACAAAAACAAAAATGGAATGGTTGTTGTATTTTTAAATACTATGTTGAATAACAAAATTTAAATCAAAACGTAGGCTATAGCTACACACATTCCATGCATACAAAATAAAATAACTTATTTTGGGATTTTTTTAAATTACGTTTTGCATTTTTATAAACTAAAAACGAACAGATTCATATAAAAAATGTCAATTTACAAATGTTCTTTTGTAAAATTATTTACAGGTAAAGATAGGATCAGTCAAATGAAACACAATAAACTTACAAATAATGATTACAAATTAAAAAACGATCGGTTGTTGTCAAACGATGACAGCAATACATTTGGAAAACAAAAAACAGCCATTTCTGCTTTTTTTCTTTTAAACAAAAAAACAAGCTGCACCCTTTTTTAAATTTCATCTTTCATTCCGAAATAGAATAATAAATTAACAACAAAGTACACGGATGTCCGTAGTCATTCTATTGATTCCAGAAGAAAAGGCACTGCTATGGGCACTTTTAGAATCTGTGTAGGCCTATTGACGCAAAAACAGAAGAAATTTAATTGAGCATATTTACACATAAAAAAAAAAAAAAAAAAGTTATAAATCACATATTATTTTTAATAAAATAATAATAAGGTATTAGGAAAATTACCTTGTTAATTCTTTTAATCAGTGTTAAAATAAAAAAAAGAAGAAACCGCGTTTCCATATTTTATTTCTGGTTTAAAAAAGGAAAACGGAATGGACGCAATAGCGTCCTCAGTCTGACCATTATACTATTAAACTATAAACTTATGATACGGAAAATAATGCGATCAACTTAGGCGATCAATGAGTCAGTTTATTGTCAATATTTTCATACGCTAAATATAATAGCAAACTTGAGTTTAACACCTCTGATTTTGAACAATTAGGCCTAATATCATAAAGCTATAGCCTTTATTCCACGAACCGATATTAACCCTTTTCCACCAAGGCAATGCTAGAGCTAATTCAGAGCCAGAGCTAGTCCCAGTTCATAGTTGGTTCGACTGAGGAGCCTTCTAAGAACCGGTTTGCTTTTCCACGGGCTGAGAGCCACAACAGAGCCATGTCTTACGTCACTGTATACGTCTCATCTCTCTCAGCAACGCTAGCGAGGCAGCGGCAATGTTGCCAAGTATGTGGTTTTGCCGCGGGCTGTTTTTTCATGTCCCCGGGATGAAGCGACCCCAATTATGTGATATTTAGCCCCGGGAATGCGAATTTTAGTGCCAAAAAACACATATTTTACCCCCAAATGTGGTTTCCCCCCTGGAACGCGATTGGGCTTGTTTTGAGTAGCAATTGGGAGGGTTTGTTGTGAAAACCTGACAACCCTGGGCAGCGGGAAACACAAACACACCAGGCTTGTTCGAGATGCATCGTCACTGCGCAGACCGATCCACGTATGATATTAAAAAAAACGCATGAGTGAATCAAAAGCATAAGGAGTCATGTGCTCTCGCTGGACTCGTTATCATACGGCGATCGGTCTCTGCACAGCACCGCTGCGAACAAGCCATCCATCAACAATGCAAACGTTGCGTTACTATTCATTCACATGGCTTTACGTTCCTACTTCGGCATCAAAACACAACACAAACACAGCGAATCCAACGCATTCATGTAGTTCGCCGTAATTTGTATAGACGGAGATTACAAACGAGCAGCAGCTGTTAGCTCCATTAGCTGCTATTTCAAAAATGGTGGATCTAAAGTTTGTGTTTGTCTTGTTGACCCCGCCCCCAGCGCCTGACGTAATCGGTTCTTACTTCTAGCCCTGTTCTAGCCCAGCATTGTTTTGGTGCTACTTAAGAACCACTTTTCCTGGCTCGGAGCTGGGGCTTTGTGTGTGGAAACACATACCCCTTTTCCACCAAGGCAGTGCTAGAGCTAATTCAGAGCCAGAGCTAGTCCCAGTTCATAGTTGGTTCGACTGAGGAGCCTTCTAAGAACCGGTTTGCTTTTCCACCTGCTGAGAGCCACAACAGAGCCATGTCTTACGTCACTGTTTACGTCTCATCTCTCTCAGCAACGCTAGCGAGGCAGCGGCAATGTTCCCAAGTATGGTTTTGCCGCGGGCTGTTTTTTCATGTCCGCGGGGTGAAGCGACCCCAATTATGTGATATTTAGCCCCATATTGCGAATTTTAGTAGGCAACCATGCCAAATAACACATATTTTACCCCCAAATGTGATTTTTACTGGGGAATCCCCCCCTGGAACGCAATTGGGCTTGTTTTGAGTAGCAATTGGGCGGGTTTGTTGTGAAAACCTGGCAACCCTGGGCAGCGGGAAACACACACACCAGGCTTGTTCGAGACGCATCGTCACTGCGCAGACCGATCCGAGCTGGGGCTTTGTGTGTGGAAACACAAAGAACCGATTTGAAACTAGGCTCTGGCTCCGATCTAGCTCTGGCTCTGCTTTGGTGGAAAAGGGGTTATGAGCTGAAGGTAGTGGGAGGGGGTGTCTGTTGTGAGTTTACGTCAGGGCACGTCAGCCAGCCCAGAACTGTAGTGTGTGTGTGTGTGTGTGTGTGCGTGTGTGCGTGCGTGTGTGTGTGTGTGTGTGTGTGTGTGTGTGTGTGTGTGTGTGTGTGTGTGTGTGTGTGTGTGTGTGTGTGTGTGTGAGAGAGTGTGAGAGAGAGAGAGAGAGAGAGAGAGAGAGTGAGTGAGTGAGACTGCTGCCTGCAGAACAGAGGATCGCAGGAAGAAGGATCTGAAGTGCCGGTATCTCGGCTACAAAAAACCCGCCGAACTGATCCAAAACCAGCCCAATTTTTATCCACCCTCCCAAACCCATTTTTGCCCGCAAAATAGATTGCGAAACCGCCCAATATGGCAACCCTGATCACTTACCAAGACTTATGTTACATGGCCAGTAGCCTAAATTAGTTCTGCAAAATCTAGTTTTGATATGTTGTTCAGTGCATTTGCCACTTACTCTATGCACAGGCAGAAATTTGTATGAATACACTAGCCTATGGCTCTCTGTAGCTATAGGTCACTTCTTCCTGTGAAATGTTTCCCCAAGTAGCTATAGGCAGAGACCTGCATCCCAATGTTCATACTATCCAAGCATATGTGAGTTTAGAATAAGTGTGTCCCAGCCTATATGTTGAAAAGAATATGTCAAAAGTCCCCGGATGGTCTACTATTTCTGGTAGACTTTCTAAGGGTGCGTCTCAATCAGCTCCCTAGTTCAGTAGTCAGGGCACTGACCAGGGAGTCAGCCCATTGACTTATGTCCTGATCAGTACCCTGACTACTGAACCAGGGAGCTGATTGAGACGCACCCGAAGTGTGGATTCGTGCACACCCTAAAGGCTAATATTGCCCACAACCCCATTGCGCATTGGAGAGAATTCGATTGGAACTACAAACAGAAGTGAAAAGTATTAAAAAAAACTACAAAACATGGCGTATATGCACGACCGACGGTGAGGTTAAGATAAAGGTTTGAGTGACTATCAGTTTAACCAAATAAAAAATATGTATTTAAATGTTATCCGTGTTATATTTCTTCTGCAATAGCAATGTGGACTTTTATAAAGATCCGTTTAGCAATACACTTTTAAATGCATCGTTATATGCATTCATAGGATTAGGGGAAAATGGGGTGAGTTGTGCCAGTTTTTACTCAAAGTGACTTTAAAGTGAGGCCATGACAGTAATGTCATCAACTTAAGAATGTACATATATTTCAGAATGTGGTGCATCCCTGAGAACAATAACTTTGGATCTGAAATAAATCGTTTCAGAAATATAGCTTTTGGGAAAAAGTGGTCTCGTGGCACAACTTGCCCCTGGTGAGGGGTAAGTTGTGCCTTTGGGGAGAATATGTTGGGGTAAATTGTGCCAGTGATTTTAATGTTATGAACTGTAATGTAAAGACAAATTCAATACAAAATTACTAATTTAAGGTTTATTTAGATATTGTCACCCTATTAAACTGATGGAATAAGTCATATTTTGTAGTTTTTGGGAAAACACAAAAAAACGTAAATACACAATATATGATAATTGTGAATCATTTCAGGCAAAAAGGCTTTGGCAATAAAGGCCCGTTGGCATACGTAGAAAGCTGCCTGTCAAATATGTAACATATAAGAATAAAGTGAGGCTCATTTCTAAACATCTTATTGTGACTTAGGCCTCTTAAAAACGGAATAAAATTTCTCTTTATTAACAAAACTGAAATCAGTGTTAGCCAAATTAAACAAATGGCAGGTGAGTCAAACACTGATGAGGCATGCCCATCTCCTCACTTGTAGATATGTAGATCTAGGTGGTCTGGATCTGGCCTTACTACGTACACTTGTCAATGCTGCAGGGGAATATAAACTTCTGCTCTCTGCTGGCTGTACAACCAAGTTTTTGGGGTATGGGTAGTTTCTTGAGCACATCACCCCTAGGGTTGACTCCTTCATCGTTTTCTTTCAATGTAAAGATGGGCTTTCCATTCACAGACTTCTTTCAACTTTGGCACAACTTAACCCAGGCCCTGTGGCACAAATCACCCCAGACCCACAAGTTTGAAAAACTAGCTTGATCCAGCAGTTAAGATGAAACATCATGTTAACTGTATAGACTCAATGTGTAGCCTGCTAAAGCACTAAAACATGTGTGAAATGTTTTCAAACTTGTCTATAATTGTTCAGACGCTACAATCAAAAAACCTTGATCAGAGAAATTTTACTTTGAAAGAAAAAAAACAGATTTTTGAGCTAAAATATGCTAACCTCTCATGCTACATGTCTCCCTTATTTAGAGGATGAGTAAAATGGATGGCGTTTCAAAATTATGTGGTCACATGACCAATTTCTTCTATGGTTTTCCAGAAACAATGGGTGGAACTACTTCCCCCCTGGCACAAATCACCCCACTCTCCCCTATTTAAATGCTTCCCCCAATATGCCTTAGTCAGGGTGTGAATTACAGGCTTTCAGGGGTTCAGAGAGTGGGGGCAAAAAAAATACTTTTGTCCATTGTTAATGTTTGTTCTTAATGATGCTATTATTATTAACTTTATTTTAATAGCCTATAAAAATTGGTATTTGTAAAAATT
The DNA here is from genome assembly GCF_949357685.1 of Gobio gobio. Classification (NCBI taxonomy): domain Eukaryota; kingdom Metazoa; phylum Chordata; class Actinopteri; order Cypriniformes; family Gobionidae; genus Gobio; species Gobio gobio. Next base: position 15,354,353 of record NC_137111.1, on the reverse strand, counting down.
AGCATAAGCCAAAATTAAGAACTAACTAACTAATCAAGGCTTTAAAAGTATTGTTAGTTCATGCTGACTATTGTGTAGGATGTGTTAATGGCTACACAACCTTACTAAAGTGTTCCAGGTGCACTAAACATACCGTGCTTCCATAAACATACAGTGCTTCAATGGAGAGACTAGATTATCATGCACTTTTCCAACTAAACCTAAACTAACTTTTCTTTATAGAATAGTAAGAAAAGCCCTCTTTGTTCTCTTTATAGGCGTTACAACAGCAACAACATAAACAAATGTTACTGCACATGCACGCTTTTGTGGCCCAAACTTAACTTCTTCCGGTAGACATCTGCAAAGAATCAAGCACTAAGTTAAGCACTGCTTCACTGTGTTCTCTTTATGCGTTATCATCTTTTATTTTAATTGTGCAACATTACCTTAATTTTATATATTTTATTGTTTCAGCATGTTTATTATAACGCCCCTTTATAAGGACTGTGTAATGCCGTTCCCTTTCAAGGGAACTTGCACTGCGTCAAGCACTGCGGGAACGCCTCTGCGTGATTGCATCATGAAGCACTCGCGAAATCAGTCCAATGGCGTGACGGGACGTTAAAGGCGGGTGACGTCATTGACCAGGAAACTATAAAGCAACCCTGAACCAGACAATGTCAGCTTCTGTGTCTTCACAAACGCTCTGTGTTGAAATTGTCTGTCTGAAAAAGTGTTTGTCTCACTCTCTATCAAAAAAAAAAAAAAAAAAATGGCGAATCAGCAATTCAGACAGTGTGTGGCTCCCTGCCCACGTTATATTACAGGTGGGGACACGCACTTGCTCTGTGTTATGTGTTTGGGACAGGAGCACGCTCAGGCAGCCCGGTCTCACCGAGCGCTCTTTGAGGAGGGCGCTTTGGCTCGCGTTCCCCAGGGATCGGGTCCCGCTGCTTTCGAGGTACAGCGAAGGCTCACGACCTGGGGCTCGCAAATGGATCTAGTAGCGGGGTTAGAGACGGGTGATCCCCTTTCTCTGCCCTTACCTGCTAGATCCGACGTTTCAGTTCACGAGTCAGAAGCACGCTCTGCGGTTTCTTCTGCTCGCGTTGAAGCGCAGGTGCAGCAACACTCCAGTTCCGAGGATGTTGTGAGCCTGGATACTGTTGATGAAGACATTTCGCTACCACATTCACACGCACATGAGGAGCTTATAGAAGTTGTGATTCGCGCTGTAGCCAGGTTAAAAATAGATTGGCCAGCCGAGAAACAGGAGGCTCGTCAGCCCAGCAAATTAGACGAGCGCTTCCTTCCAACTATTTCACAACCTCCAAAAAAAAACGGCATCATATAGAGTGTTCAGTCCTGCGACATCTGCATATTCTAATATTATGGGACTGAAACAGCATTGTTATGCGGAGGTGCCTCAGGTTGAAGAGACGCTTGCGAGCAATCTCTCTCCTGAGTCTGCATCATCTCTAAGAGCCCTGCAGCTACCCACTAAACCAGTGAAAGCAATATCAGTTTTAGTGGGTAGGGCGTATTCGGCAGCAGGTCAGGCAGCCGCTTGCTTACATACTATGGCAGTATTACAAGCTTATCAGGCTGACCTGCTGAAGGACATAGATGATGAGTGTGAGGAAATAGGAAGAGAAACAATAGCGGAGATTAGGAGAGCTCTGATTTGTCTCTTCGGACCACCAAGGAGACGGCCAAATCTATCGGCCGTTCTATGGCAGCCATGGTGGCCATCTGTGGCTAAATTTGTCAGAAATTAAAGAAAGAGATAAGAAATTTCTGTGCGATTAATTATTAGTGTAGTTACAGGGTAAGTGGTGCTTGTTCCTCTCTTGTTTCATGTAGTTACAGGGTAAGTATGAATCTGCGGGCTGTAAATTAAAGTGGTGACTGTTCCCCTCTTGTTTCGTGTAGTTACAGGCAGGGCCGGCCCAAGCCCTTATGGGGCCCTAAGCAGAATTTCATTTGGGGGCCCCTCGGTGCCACCAATTTGATTGACTATTGTCAATTCTTGATAATTCGCACACCCAGTATCAATTTTAGCAGTTGTAGCTGTGTTGCTTTCATCATGTCTGGCAGTAATGGTCTTACCCTTATACGGCTTTTAATTGTAACGGTAGCAAACCCACAGGTGTGGTCAGGTGTTAATATTCAAAGCCTTACTGTACTACAGTTCAGACTGGAATATGTACTTTAAAAAAAAATTATGTAAGTAGTCTCTTATGCTGAATATGCTCCCTTTTCCCCAGGATTTTTTGATGAATAGGAGGTTCAAAAGAACAGAATTTCTCTGAAATAGAAAGCTTTCAAAAAATCCTAAAAATATTGTACACAACTGTTTTTACCATTGATAATAGTCATAAATGTTTCTTGAGCATCAAATCCTTATATCAGAATGAATTCTGAAGGATCATGTGACACTGAAGACTGAGTAATGATGATAAATTCAGCTTTGATCACAGGAATAAATCACACTTTACTATTTTCACATATAAAACAGATGTTTTACATTATAATAATATTTCACAATAATACAGTTTTTACTGTATTTTTGATCAAATAAATGCATCCTTGGTGAGCAGAAGAGACTTCTTTTAAAAACAAGAAATGTTGATTTCTTTCAAACATTAAACAGAGCTTTTATTTTGGCGGAAATAAAATTAAATTTTTTGCATTCCATTCGACTGTGTAGAAAGAACCTTTTTATTTTCTAAATAAAAACTTCCAAAATATAGGCTACACAACTTACAATTCCAAGGAGACGATATAGCAGTTTGCAGAAAAACAATTATTGAGAAACTGGAAGCTATGCTGTACTCCGTACAAAACATGCAGCACGTCAAACAAGATATTCGCACTAAACCATATCACATTCTCAAATCCATCCATTCATAAAAAGGTCACCGGGCAACTGACGAGTAACGTTACGTTTTAGTGCTGGTTTTCTCGCACTTGGACTTTGAAGCCTGGCTAACAAGCGAATAGTGTCTGGCCGATGGCGCCACAAGCTTGTGCAATGCTGTCAGAATCAATCCGTGCATATATTAGAAAACGTCTCAGGTTACTTGCGTAACCTATGTTCTCTGAGTAGGGAACGAGACGCTGCATCACTTTATGACGAAATGGGAACGCCCTCTGGGTGTGCCGATTGTCTGAAGCCCTTATAGAATCACGCCAATTCATTGGCTGATGGCGCAGGCGCCGCCCCGACGCTCTGACGTCGCCACATTATACTGGCGCACGTGCCATCCGCTCCTCAGATTTATCTGCCGAAAAGGAAGGCCTGTCAGCAGCGCGAGGAGCTTGGCAGCGAACGCGTCTCGTTCCCTACTCAGAGAACATAGGTTACGCAAGTAACCTGAGACGTTGTCTTTCATTGGTTCACTCGATGCTGCGTCACTTTATGACGTAATGGGAACGATATACCACACATGCCAAGCTAAAGCGCTGCCATATCTGGCTCAAAGAATACCAGATAACCTGCTTGGCCAGGTTAAGCAGATAAAACATGCAAACCCGGAGCCATGTCGAGATCGAAGCTATAGAACCTCACAAAAGTGTGCAGGGAGGACCAACCAGCCGCTACACAAATATCCTCTAGAACAGCCCCTCTAAAAAGCGCTTGAGAGGAAGCCACACTTCTGGTAGAATGCGCCCTAATGCTAAGAGGTGAAGGTATACCATGCACCTCATAAGCCAGCGAAATAGCCTCTGTCACCCAATGGGAAAACCTTTGCTTCGACGCGGCAAGCCCACGGCGGCCAGCACCGGGAGGATAATGCTAGCAAAAGAGCAACCTTGAGAGTCAGAATCCGCTCTGGGGCTGACTCCAAGGGCTCAAAGGGAGCTTTTATTAGACCCTCAAGGACAACTGAGAGGTCCCAAGAAGGAATACCAGGGGGGCGTGCTGGCCTCAGGCGCCTAACCCCTTGCATAAAAGATGAAACCAGTCTATGCTTGCCTAGAGGAACTTCGTCCAACTCCCTATGAGCAGTGATAGCTGCAACATAAACCCTAAGGGTGGTAGGAGAGGAGGAGAACCATCTCCGAGAACCAAGCCTGGGATGGCCAGTGTGGAGCCACCAGCAGGAGGCTGACCCCACTCTCTCTCACCCTGCACAGAACCGCCGGAATCAGTTTGATGGGCGGGAACGCATAGAGAGAACCAGAGTCGGCACTGGGACGACTCCTTCGAGGCAAAGAGGTCCACCTCCGCTTTGCCGAACACTTTCCAAATCTGAGATACAGTTTGAGGGTTCAGCATCCATTCTCCCGACCTGAGCTTCTGCCTCGACAGGTAGTCCGTTGCGAGGTTCAAGACTCCGGGTACATGGACTGCTCTCAGGGACAGAAGTTTGTCCTGAGCCCACAGGAGGAGACAGCACGCATGCCTCTTCAGGGTGCGTGACCGTGATCCCCTTTGGCGATTCACATGAGACACCACCGCCATGTTGTCCGTCCTGACAATGACATGATATCCCATGAGGGAGGGGAGAAAGTGCTGAAGGGCCAGCTCTAGGCAGTTTAAGTGTCGAGAGAACTTCCCCTTCCCAGACCCCGCATACCGGTCTGCCCTCGAATACCGCACCCCAGCCGGTTAGAGAGGCGTCCGTCGTGACCATTTGGCGATGGAAAACAGCCCCCATACTGACCCCCTTCCAAAGAAAGATAGGGTCCCGCCATACTGATAGGGCGCGGAAGCAGCCGCACGACACCTTCAATAGGCGAAGGGCCGATCCTGTTGACCGAGCCCCTGAGCGTTTCATCCACCAAAGGAAGGGTCTCATGTAGAGCAGTCCCAGGGGAAGCACCGGGGAAGCTGCGGCCATGAGACCCAGGAGCCTGCGACATGTACCCACAGAAACATGATGACCGAGCCTGAAGCGGGCCAAGCATGTTACAATACTGGAAATCCGGGCAGGGGCCAAGCGGGCCTGCATCGGAACGGAATCCAGATGAACTCCTAAGAAGGTGGTCTGCTGAGCTGGGGTGAGAACACTCTTGTCGGTGTTCACTCTCAAACCAAGAGACTGAACGTGCCGAAGAACGACATCTCTGTGGTTAGTCACCAACTCCCTGGAGTGGGCCAGAATGAGCCAATTGTCCAGGTAATTGAGAATACGGATGCCCTGGAGCCTAAGCATCCATACACTTCGTGAACGTCCTCGGTGCAAGGGCAAGGCTGAAGGGAAGGACTTTGTATTGATAAGCCCTCTCCTTGAAGGCGAATCTGAGGAACTTCCTGTGTCATCTGATGACCTGAATATGGAAGTATGCATCTTTCAGGTCTATCGTAACGAACCAGTCCTCCGCCCATATCTGTGACAAAATAGCCTTGAGTGTTAGCATCTTGAACTTCCCTCTGTAGAGGGCGAAGTTCAGACGACGAAGGTCCAAAATGGGATGCAATCCGCCGTCCTTCTTCGGAACCAGGAAATAGCGGCTGAAGAAGCCACATTTATTTTCTGCTAACGGAGCCTCCTCTATCGTCCCCTTTAGGAGGAGAGAAGTAAGTTCCTGTTGTAGAACAGAAGCCTCTGAGGCGATGTTTACTACAGTTTGAATGACCCCGTCAAAGCGAGGGGGGTTGCGAGAACTGAAGTGTGTAACCGGACTGAATTGTGCAGAGGACCCAGGATGATATCCCTGGCAGAAGCTTCCACTCGTGGGAGAAATGTGACAGAGGGAGTGGGGTGTTGAGGTGCGGTGGACATACCTGAGATAGGGTGTCGAGCTGAACCTCGAAGGAAGGCGTGGCCATCCGCGAAGGAGAGCACGTGGCGTCCTGGCGCGGAGTGGGAGATGTCACAGCCAGAGTGGGAAGATTGGGTCACTCTGTTTCCCGGAGAAGACAGAATGTGTCTCCGTCTGAACAAGCGGCGGGTGGTGAGCCAATCAGACGCGAGGGGAGAAAGCAAAAGGCGTCTCTTTCCTTCAGCGCCGGAAAAGGCGTGGGTCGGGCCAGTCCTGTACTTCGAAGCGCGCTGGGCAGCGAAAGTAACAGAGCTAGATAAGGAGAGCTGGTGAGAGGTGGGCAGAGATGCTTGCGTGGTCTGACCCAGCCTCGGACGTGTGCTGAAGCTCTCCTTATTTTTATTTTTTTTTTTTGACCGGAGGGTCAAGAGCGACTCGAAGTGGCCGGAGCAGAAGGTTTGCTGGGCCGCTTTGGGTCGATGCGTCTGTACTTTGGCGGGGAAACGGGCGACCACAAGCTCCCCAGATCGTGGTGGGTGGGGGATGACCCTGGTCGCTCCTCCTACTGGTAAACTCCCTTCTATAAGAAGGGCGTTCTCTGGACTGAGAGGGGGAGGGGCAAGGAGAATCCTTCGCTCTCCTAGGCATGAACTGCTTAAAAGCGGCAGACTGAGATTTAGCAGCTCTAAACTTCTCAACCACCGTGTTGACCGCCTCCCCAAACAACCCAGACTGTGAAACCGGAGCGTCCAGTAGGAAAACCTTTTCCTTATCACGGATTTCCGTGAGGTTGAGCTCCGCCGCCACCGCGCCCGCCATTGAACGTCCTATGGCGCGAGCTGTGTGCTTCGTGGCTCGTAAAGCTAAATCCGTGGCTTTGCGCAGCTTCTTAACTGCTTCCGGTGTCAAACCGTAGAGCGCGAAAGCACGTAGTCGAGCTCCGCGTATGCTGCTGAAGGCCACGCTTCCTGGCCGCTAGTCGGGAGAGCGTCGTCATTAAAGGCAGGCCTGAAATCCTCAGAGTCGGACGCTGCGGTAAACACATCATCCAGTCCGAAGGAAACCGTGTCGTGTGCCTCCGGGCTGGGACACAAGTAGTCATGAGAAAACTCGACTCGGGTTGCCGTTCGCAATGAAGCGAATGCACGGCGGCGGAGAACGACGAAAATCCATGGCACTTCACCGCAAGGAGAACAATGTTCCACTATCTGCAGTCGCTGAAGTGCTGGTGATAAAAGTCGAATGAAATCCAAGATATTTGGGCCAGAAAAACCGAATCCGAAGGGCATGAAATGGCCGCTTCGTGAAGGCAGAGAAATCTGAGGAGCGGATGGCGCGCGCGCCAGTATAATGTGGCGATGTCAGAGCGCCGGGGCGGCGCCTGCGCCATCAGCCAATGAATTGCCGTGATTCTATCAGGGCTTCAGACAATCGGCAGACCCAGAGGGCGTTCCCATTACGTCATAAAGTGACGCAGCATCGAGTGAACCTATGAAAGAGAACTTAACATTTTGCAGTTTATTTAGTAATTGTTTAAGGTCATTTCGCGATTTCAACCATCATGAAATAATATACTGCAAAAAGTAATTTAATGTGCTCTTGGGGGCCCCCTGGTGGCAAAGGGGTGCGTAAGCAGCCGCTTAGTTCGATTATGCCTTGGGCCGGCTCTGGTTACAGGGTAAGTATGAATCTGTGGGCTGTAAATTAAAGTGGTGATTGTTCCCCTCTTGTTTCATGTAGTTACAGGGTAAGTACAATAAAAACACGTACAGAATCTGATATCACTCGGAAACCTTTATTTAAAAAACAAGTTTTTTAAAACAGATTTACAACATTCGTTTCTCTTGCTTGGCTTCATCCTCCTCTTGTTCATCTTCTTTTTCGTCCTTTCCACTGGTGAAACTTAAGAAGGAATCCCATGTCTCTAGCTAGTATTCTGTATTATGTAACTGTTACACTGAAAATACAGTGCATGCAGAAATGTCCTCACCGTTTACTCGTCTTTTACCCTCATGCCATCCGAGATGTATACAACTTTATTTCTTCATATGAACACAGAAAAAATAAATAATCTCTACTAACGAAAACTAATTTGGGTTCCTAAAAGTTCCAAACAGCACATACAGCAATAACTACAGTCATCCATTCGATCCCAATGGATGAATCAATGTCTTCTGAAGTGAAACGACAAGTGTTTGTAAGAAAAATAACAATATTTAAAAAAAATTAAACTGTAGACTATCGCTTCCGACCAGCAGTCATTTGAGTGCAAGGGTTAAGTTCACGCTTGACGTAACTTGAAGCGTGACGTGAGTGCGCCAAGAAACACTGGTTATGCGGATGTTGGATGCTGTCGGTTTTAATTTTTTTAATGCTCACAACAATAGTATACAAACAATAACATAATATATCATAATAGCAATGAGAAACAAACAAGACTATAAGACAGAGACGCCAGTTCTCGCCTGTATTTCAGATTAAACGCGCGCTAGAACGCAGTGTTAATTTTGACAGCAAAATTTGATTTAGTTTTAGTCATAGTCTTTTGACTAAAATGCCATTTAGTTTTAGTCATATTTTAGTCACCTGAATTATTTTTAGTTTTAGTCTAGTTTTAGTCGACTAAATATCATAAGATTTTAGTCGACTAAATCTACTGTAGATTTAGTCTCCTAAAATCTAATGAGTTTAGTTCAATTGTAATACATTAAGCATTTAAGCTTCATTTAATTTTGACATTGTTTTGTTTTTGACATTAAAAATACACAAAGGAGAGCACAATTCACTTTTTTGTTTGTTTTTTTAAAAACATCTATATAGTTTTTATAACTTTGTATTTTGTTTTAGTTAGTAGGCCCTATCAGGTAAAGCTAAAGCTTCAAATAAGTTTATTTTTTATTTTTATTTCAGTCAACATTTATTCAAGTAATGATTTTTTTTATGGTTTTAGTTAACTATTATAACCCTGATACTTTATTGAATATGTGTCAAATACTGGTCTTTCCTCCTGACTATAAATTATATGGGAATGAAAGGAAATACAGTTTATTGTGTAACCAAATACGAATATATAATGTGTGACTTTTAAATTATAAACAAGCTCGAAATACACATGCGCCTCTATTGCAGTTGCAGGAGCTCATTCAAGTTCAGATGAAGAGATAAAATATGCATTGTTACAACCGTCTAAAACATATTACTATATAAACATCGTAAAGTAAACATTGTCATTATTCATCAGCATTAGTTCATATACAATGGCCTGGCATAAATGTGTGCTATTCATTGATTGTGAGCCGCTCTGGAGCACTGTATTGGGGATGAGCCAATAGAGAATGCGCAACAGCACCGTGTTCTCCAGCGGTTAGATCAGCACGTTCAAATCAAATGTGCACATCTGTTACACAGGACATCAGTTCTGACTGGATCTCTTCCCTAATCGACCCTCCCTAACATTTTCGTCTCGTTTTTATTTGTTGACGAAAATGACAGTAAGTTTTCGTCATAGTTTTAGTCATCCAACACTAGTTTTTATTTAGTTATCGTCTCGTTTTTGTCAGTTAAAAAAGGTCGTTGACGAAAATTATGATGAAAATTATTCGTCAACGAAATTAACACTGCTAGAACGTCATGAAAGCTTGAAGCTTCTTTACTCATGCACGCGCTGGTAACAGCTGATCAGATGCGAAAAGTTTTAAGTAAATTATGAGAGCATTTCTTGGTGTACTTTTTCTGTAACTACACAAAACAAGAGGGGAACAATCACCACTTTAATTTACAGCCCGCAGATTCATACTTACCCTGTAACTACATGAAACAAGAGAGGAACAAGCACCACTTACCCTGTAACTACACAAATAATTACCCCTTAATTAAAAAATACTTACAGTAAAAATCATTTGTTAATGTTCCTGATAGTTACCCCTTTATTGCCCCAATATTACATATTGTTTCCTTATACCTACACTTACTTTCTTTATAGTTACACTATAATTACCGAAAGTTATGCTGTAAATTCTCTTTACTTACACAGTACTTTCCGGGCCGTAATATAAAGCGTTACCAAATCTTGCTTCTTGTTTCTGTCCCAAACAGAAATAAGATTATTTTTCTTACCCCATTGGCAGATAATTTAGCTTGTTTTAAGCAAAAACTCACTTTTTTGAAAATTTTAGAAATTTTACTTATCTAGTAAATGTAATCTTGATTTAAGATTTTTTTTATATTTGGACTAGAAACAAGAAAAAATATTAAATAAGTCAAGTCAACTTTATTTATATAGCGCTTTTAACAATGCAGATTGTTTCAAAGCAGCTTTACAGTGTTAAACACCAAAATAATGCAACATAATTTTATTCAGCCGTATAGCCATTCCGGAGAAAACAGTGATGTCATCAGTTAATTCCAATTATCATACAGTGACAGTGTGGGCTTTAGATCAGTAATTAGATCAGTAATTTAGTTTATATGGTTAATTTAGTTTAATAATTAGATTTATTTGGATATTTAGTTGAAAAATTTTGAAACATTTAGTGTCCCCAACTGAGCAAGCCAAGCCAGAGGCAAGGAAACCAAAACCCCATCAGATGACCTAATGGAGAAAAATAAACCTTGGGAGAAACCAGGCTCAGTCGGGGTGCCAGTTCTCCTCTGGCCAATTAACAAGCAGCGTATGATTATTATTCTGGCAACTTTACAGGTCAGAGGTCGTAATAGATTGGAATTTTCGAAAGATTGGAGGCAACACGCTGGATACAGGTTTATTGAGGATGATGTGTTGATTAAATAAATATTAAAGTGCAATATTCGAAGGATCGGAGGCAACACGCCGGAGACGGGTTTATTGAGGATGACATATCGATTTAAGAATTATTAAATTGTAATATTCGAACAATCGGAGTCATCACGCCGGAAACAGGTTTATTGAGGATGCCGTGTCGACGAGGCAATTTCAGGGGGAGTCTAAATTGACACGGTCTCTGCAGACACTTCAGGGTCAAGCGTTGGTCTTGTCTGGGTACAGGTCGACCGTCTGATCTGGTAACGGCCCGGATCCAGCTGACTGCAGTAAACCTCGGGTTAAAACAGAGAGACTATCATTAGCGTAGATGCCATTCTTCTGATTATGTAATGAGTACATCAGGTGTTATGGGAAGTGTTCCCGGTTCCGGCTGACCTAGTTAATGCAGCCTAACAATCATTTAATTGAAAAAGTGTTTTATGTGTATGCCATAAAGAGATGTGTTTTTAGTCTAGATTTACACTGACAGAGTGTGTCTGCTTCCCGTACAATGTTAGGAAGACTGTTCCAGAGTTTAGGTGCTAAATAGGAAAAGGATCGACCGCCTGCAGTTGATTTCGATATTCTCTGTATTATCAACTGGCCAGAATTTTGAGACTGCAGTAGACGTGATGGAGTATAATATGTTAAGAGCTCGCTCAAGTACTGGGGAGCTAAACTATTTAGTGCTTTGTAAGTAATAAGCAAGATTTTAAAATGTATGCAATGTTTAATAGGCAGCCAGTGCAGTGTTGACAGAACTGGGCTAATATGGTCATACTTCCTGGTTCTAGTAAGAACTCGAGCTGCTGCGTTTTGGACCAGCTGGAGTTTGTTTATTAAGCGAGCAGGGCAAACACCCAGTAGAGCATTACAATAATCTAGCCTTGAGGTCATGAACGCATGAACTAACTGTTCAGCATTTTGCATTGAGAGCATGTGCTGTAATTTAGATATATTTTTAAGATGGTAGAATGCAAAAAATTGCATTTACAGATGCTAGAAACGTGGCTTTCAAACGAAAGATTGGTATCAAAGAGCACACCCAGGTTCCTCACTGACGACGAGGACTTGATAGAGCAGCCATCAAGTGTTAGACAGTATTCTAGGTTACTACTTGTGGAGCTTTTTTGTCCAATAATAATATTTTTCTGAATTGAGTTGCAGGAAAGTACTGGTCATAAGAAGAGTATTTTTTGCAGTGTAATCAAATCTTTTGATCATTTAAAATATTAACAATAAAAAATACACCCCCTAGCCCATAGTCAGAGGCATCCGTAGTTACATATGTAGGCAGTTCAGGGTCTTATTAGTCTCTTATTGATGTTTTATAAACAAATTTCGGGAGAAGCACATTCAGAAAATTAAAACTAATTAAACACAAGTGGAGCACCCTCAGATAATTATACCTTATTAAACACATGTGGAGCACATCAAGCTAATCGCTTTAATCAACGATAAGAGGTGTACATATATACAGCATATTTACCTTCTTTCGTTGACCGTTTTTATTTTAGCATGGACGGCTTCTCCGGCAGGTCGCCCCACCCGACCACGCTGTATAGCCTACATAGCTCAAACAGCTCGAAGCAATTCTACATGCTAAAATCTTTTCCTTACAGATTTCTAAACCATTTTGGCCACTTCCATCAGCATTCACGGTAAAATAAATCCTGCTTTTCCCGGATGTAATTGTGTTTGCCACAATTCACAATTGCGATTCTGACTTCTAAATTCTAATCGTTGTTCTAAATGCATGTTAATAGCGTGTTGTTTAAAAAAAAAATGACGATAGTCCCGAAGTGCTCGGACAGTGTAAAGAGTGCACTCCGCAGACTTGCAACAGGGGAAACTACAACAGAAATAGAAAATGATCTTAAATAATTTGTTACAGGCACACATCAAGCTTTTCTTGCGATCTTGCCGCCTCTGTGTACTACAGACATAATTTTCACACGCGAGAAGTGCGTTCATCATAGACACGCACGCGGTAATATACTTGCTGGTAAAGCTAAATCACTAAGATGACAGTACAAAACCACATATTATGCCAAACAATTAGCCACTTGTTGGAACCAGCTGATAATCACTGCCTTTGATTCAAAACTACTCAACTTGACGTTCACATAAGCTCGGTCACACAGGGCTCGACAGTGCAACTATAGGCTACTCACATTTGCGACAAAAAAATACATAAAAAATAATAGACGTATGCGAACTGTACACTGTATTTTGGAGCACCCATTTCCTTAAATGTAGCATTAATACCTTACAGTAGGCTATATTGTATACCATGCTATTAACGATAAGGCATCTTATATTTTGGGGATTGAAAAACATATCACGATACTGCAAACTTCAAAGGCTATTTCATTAAATAAATGTGAAACTCACGTTTCAGATTCTGAGCGTTGTACGGGCTTGCACAACAATGCTTCAGTTCAGAGCAGTTCACAATCAATGAATGGTGCACATTCATGCCAAGCGAATATTTATGAACAAATGACAATGTTTTCTCCATTGTCATTTAATATTGTATGTTGTACAGTATACAGGCATAGCGCTTCACACAGAGAGGCCGGAGAGCTGGCCTGAATGGTCGTTGCCAAGTGTAAGCAATCTCACGTATCTGACTTTACATGGGGTTTATTATCCGCGTCGATCCAACGCACACATGGGGCAGTTCGCATACACTCCACTGACAACTGCGTTACTGAACAGAAAAAATAAACGGCAAAGAGCAACGGGAATTTAGAACGCATGCAACGTTCACAGCTCGCACTCCATCTACAGACTGCCCACTCATCAGCGAGTGAGTAAGAGAGAATGCGTTCTGTCTTAAAGGAGCAGTATTCAGCGAGGTAAAGTATCCGCCTAGGCTGCTTTAGGGACCGTCTGCAAATTCACCACACAGTGCAAATCGAATCTCAATAAACCATTCAAATTAATTTTACAGGGCCATGGTAAATGCCTAGCGGGCGAAATTATTTGGTTTTCATGATCCAAAGGTTGTACATTCTTACTGGCCAGACTGACCTACCACAGGTGAAATTAACTGGAGTAAAGCTGGCTTGACATTGGACATTCGATATCCGCGGTTTTAGGGACTGTCTCTAAAGTTACAACATTGGTATACATGTTTCTAACTTCAATAGCATTTGAAGAGAATGGTTTAATCATAAAACCAACTGTTAAAGTGTTCATCTAGGTGTCAGGTTGATGCACACCTTTTAGATTTTTATTTTTAGATTTAATAAAATAAACTGTCAAATTACATGAAAATATGGATATTTATTTCACTAGGCTACTGTATGGGCTCATACACAAAATATGCTAGATTTAAATGTCATAGCTGTTTCCCCTCATACAAATGTGGTTCTCCATTTGTCCGTCTAACCTTTTCTCCATTACAGCAGCGGTGCTGTTCCCTCTGCACCCCCAGGAGCTCTCTGGCTAATTTCTCCACTGCCACAGCAGTGCTTCTCCCTCTGCTCCCCCAGGAGCTCAGTTTCTCTGGCTAATTTATCCTCTGCCGCAGCAGTGCTGTTCCCTCTGCTCCTGCAGGAGCTCAGTTTCTCTGGCTATTTTTCTCCACTGTCACAGCAGTGCTGTTCCCTCTGCTCCCGCAGGAGCTGTGTTTCTCTGGTTAATTTCTCCACTGCCGCAGCAGTGCTGTTCCCTCTGCTCCTGCAGGAGCTCAGTTTCTCTGGCTAATTTCTCCACTGTCACAGCAGTGCTGTTCCCTCTGCTCCTGCAGGAGCTCAGTTTCTCTGGCTATTTTTCTCCACTGTCACAGCAGTGCTGTTCCCTCTGCTCCCGCAGGAGCTGTGTTTCTCTGGCTAATTTCTCCACTGCCGCAGCAGTGCTGTTCCCTCTGCTCCTGCAGGAGCTCAGTTTCTCTGGCTAATTTCTCCACTGTCACAGCAGTGCTGTTCCCTCTGCTCCCGCAGGAGCTCAGTTTCTCTGGCTAATTTCTCCACTGCCGCAGCAGTGCTGTTCCCTCTGCTCCCGCCGGAGCTGAGTTTCTCTGGCTAATTTCTCCACTGCCACAGCAGTGCTGTTCCCTCTGCTCCCGCAGGAGCTGAGTTTCTCTGGCTATTTTCTCCACTGCCGCAGTAGTGCTGTTCCCTCTGCTCCCGCAGGAGCTGAGTTTCTCTGGCTAATTTCTCCACTGCCACACAGTGCTTCTCCCTCTGCTCCCGCAGGAGCTCAGTTTCTCTGGCTAATTTCTCCACTGCCGCAGCAGTGCTGTTCCCTCTGCTCCCACAGGAGCTCATGTTCTCTGGCTAATTTCTCCCCTACCGCAGCAGTGCTTTTCCTTCCGTTCCCGCAGGAGCTCAGTTTCTCTTGAAAAAGCATTCCACTTCTCTTATAACATGAATACGCTCGTATTTTCTCCCTTTTCAATCAACTCGTTTCCTACCTTAATACCGTTAAGGGCCTCCAAGTTGGGCCCATCAAATGCTACCTGAGCGGCATAACATTTTTCCTGCGATTGTTGTATGGGGCTCCCTCCCCAGAAAATTCACAAACCTCCCTCCTGATCAAGGGTTCAGCAATCACAATGCTAAATGTCCTTTCAAAATATATCTTCGTCCAGGTTACCAGCCCCTCAGTGCAGTCTCCACACTCAACACTGCTTATTTTAGCCTTTTCGGTTTCTTAGGATGCTCTGAAATTGCGATCACTTCCAAATTCGACCCTAACATCCACCCCACTATCTCAGACCTATCAGTACTCGATGATGAAGCCATATCATACTTAATCAAACAAAGCAAGACAGATCCACCAAACTCTCCCAGCTGCAGATCCAAGCTCTCACGCTTTTCAAAGCTACATCAGGACCGACCGATACCACATCAGGAAAGCTCACCAAATCCTTATTAATTAATAACCCTTATTAAAAACCCTATCCTATCTTTTCTCTTTTTTCTATCTAGCGAGGCTCACCCATTCAATACCGCGAGTCTTGATCTCCTGTCGGATGCTGCAAGAGCTCTCCTGGACAGCGGCTATTCCTTTTTCCTTTTTTTCGTCTGGCGAGGCTCACTCATCCAACACCTTGAGCTGATTTCCTGTCGGATGCCGTGAAAGCCCTCTAGGCCAGCATCCATCTTTTTCTTTCTCTGACCAGCGAGGATTCTCTTTCCGATGCCTTAAGAATTGTTCTCCCATCGGATGCCGCGAGGGCCCTCCAGGTTTCTATCAATCTTTTTCTTTTTCCATCCAGCGAGGCTTGCTAGTCCGATACCGCGAGTCTTGATCTCCTTTCGGACACAGAGCTCTCCAGGTCTATGCCTATCCCTTCTCTTTTCTCCGTCCAGTGAGGCTTACCCGATACCGCGAGTATTGATCTCCTTTCGGATGCTGCAAGAGCTCTCCTGGGCGAACATCTATGCTTTGCCTTCCACCCGTCTGCCAGCGAAGCTTACCCATCTGATACAGCGAGTATTGATCTCCCTTCAGATGTCGGCGAGAGCTTCCTAGCCGGGTGTTTCACTTCTCCTTCACCGTGCCGTCGGCCGATAGGACCCACTCATCTGACGCCAGAAACTGCTCCTGGTGGAGGCTGGGTGGGCCCCCTCGGTCAGTCGTTTCTTTTTAATTGCGCCGCCCCGTCTATCGGTCAGTAGGGCTCACCCGTCCGACGCCACGAGTATTGATCTCCCGTCAGATGCAGCCTGAGCCTTACCGATCGGCCGTTTCCAAACAACGCGCCCCCCGTTCACCAGCCAGTAGGGGGCCCCTCTGGTTGGCCGGATTAAATCATGTGCTCCCCTTTCTTTCGACTGGTAGGGTTTTTCCCCCTTCCGATGCAGCGAGCCTCCCATTGGATGTCGCAAAAGCCTTCCCGATCGGTCACCCCAAATTCTGACTGCTCCACACTTATCAGCCAGTAGGGCCCGTTTCGCCAGGCGCTATGAGCTCCCGTCAGAGGCAACACGGGTCCTCCCGGCCAGGTAGTTCCAAACCATGCTGCTTCTCATTTATCGGCCGGTAGGGTTTTTCCATCTGATACAGTGAGCATTGGCCTCCCATTGAATGTAGCAAGAGCCTTCCCGACCGGTTGTTCTAAACTAAGGCTGCTTCCAGCCATCAGCCAGTAGGGCTCGTCCGCCCGATACTGTGAGCTGCTCCCATCAGAGGCAACACGGGCCCTCCTGGTCAAGTAACCAGGCTTATCAAAATGCCAGCCCACCAATTATCTGCGTATTTGGGGGGGTTTCTGGTGGCTGTCCTCTGTTCTTGCATTTTGGGGGATACTCTGGGTTCGGGCCAAAATTCTGAGCCCGGAGCCCTCCCCCGGACAGCACGCCAAATACTCATAATCTTTACTCTTTTTAATTTGATGTAAGTGTGAACTCGTGAATTGATGTTTTATAAACAAATTTCGGGAGAAGCACATTCAGAAAATTAAAACTAATTAAACACAAGTGGAGCACCCTCAGATAATTATACCTAATTAAACACATGTGGAGCACATCAAGCTAATCGCTTTAATCAACGATAAGAGGTGTATATATATACAGCATATTTACCTTCTTTCGTTGACCGTTTTTATTTTAGCATCCCTCCACCACCCCATCTCCTCACTTTGATTTTAATAAACTCTTATTAGACATCAACACAATCCAAAATAAAATACAGTCTAGTTATAGACTATCTCTATTACGGGGGGATACTCTAGGTTCGGGCCAAAATTCCGAGCCCGGAGCCCTCCCCCGGACAGCACGCCAAATACGCATAATCTTTACTCTATTTAATTTGATGTAAGTGTGAACTCGTGAAATGTCCGTAAAACTATGCTCAGCCTCAGCAGTCCAATTGAACTGCCGCTTGTAGACTCCCTGAGTGTTTGCCGTAGAGGTTCAACAACAGTAGAAAAGTCAGGAATAAATTTACAGTACCATGACGCGAGACCCAAGAAGGATCAAGGGAGGATGTGTCATGTGGATCAGGTGATTGGTCACAGCTTTGATCTGATCTTGATCTGGGTGAAGCCCCTCTTTAGATATGGTGTGGCCTAGGAACCGTAAAGAAGTCTGGTTGAACTTACACTTCTATATGTTCAGCTTAAGTCCAGCCTCGTTCAGGGCATGCAGCACCCTCCTTAGGTTGGCATCATGCTGCTGTTGAGTGGTTCCGTAGCAAATCACATCATCCAGGTATGCCTGTACTCCTGGTATGCCTGCTAGTATGGTTGTCATCATCTTCTGGAAAGCTGATGGAGCTGAAGCAAGGCCAAATGGGACCCGGCAGAAACGGAAAAGTCCATCGTGTGTGATAAAAGCAGTCATATCATGGCTGTCCGGATGCAGTAACAGTTGATGGTAAGCAGAGGCCAGGTCAATGGTCGAAAAGACTGTAGCTCCTCTCAGTTCAGAGAATAGCTCATCCATATGTGGTAGCGGATGACAGTCACTGACAATGGCTTTGTTAGGTTCCCGGAGGTCAACACACATGCACAGTTTTCCTCCATCTTTTTTCCGCGTCACCACTATGGGAGAAACCCATGGAGATGCATCAATGCGTTCTATGACGCCCTTTTCCTGTAGGTCTTTAAACTCATCACTCACAGCCTGCCTCACCGAGAAGGGAAGTCTTCTGAGTTTTTGTTGTATCGGCACAGCCTCTGATTTGGGTTGAATTTTGTGCACAAATCCCTTAGCACAGCCAATCTCCTGTACCTGGATCTCGGGTGCAGTCTGTGGTATTGTGTGTGGTACAGTAGGTGTCCTCTGTGCAGTAGGACTATCAGAGCTGTCCACTGTAACAACTTTTGTACCCTCAATATGCATGTGCAATGCCACAACTAGATCTAGCCCTAATAGAGCAGTGCCTGACTTCACCACTACGAATGAGCCTGTAGTAGAATGTCCATCATGACTAACTGTGGCATGCATACACCCTTTAACAGGTATTTTCTCTCTTGAAAATGTGAACAGGTTCACTGCCGGCTCAGAAAGTTGACATGTAGGAAAGAGGGTCTGGTAAGTGCTCTCTGGAATAATAGAAACTGATGAACCAGTGTCTATTAGCTGAACGTCATGGCAATGACCATTTGTATTTACTTGCACAGTACAGAGAATTTTATCTTGCACTGTATCAGTCATATAAAGCACAGTCAGTTCATATATCACTATTTCACGCACCTCTTTTTGTCCAGATCAACACACTTTGGAAAAATGTTCCACTTTTCCACATGAATTGCACGTCACTTTAGTAGCAGGGCATGAAGGTTTATTTGCTAGGTGGCTAGTGGATCCACAACGGTAACATGAGCGGCGACTAGTTGTAGGCGCCATTGATGAAGCCGGTGTCTTTTGTTCTTTTTGGTGGGTCTTCCTTTGCTGTTTATGTATGGCCCTCACCGACGCAGCAGCATTAGTAGCCGTTGGGGTAGCGGCATTTGTAGTATTGTCGGAGAGAACGCCCACATTCCGTAGCCCATCTGCAGGGCCAGTGAAGTAGCTTTAGCCAGGGTTAGATCTGCTTACGCGTGTACGTCTCGTACGCGTGTATTGGCAACACGCTCTATCAGCTGATCTCGAAGCATTTGCTCCTCCATAGTACCAAACTCACACAGTGCAGCTATCTCGCGCAATGAAGCTAGATATTGATTTATTGACTCATCTGGTCGCTGTGCCCTCTGGCGAAATTTGTGACGTTCCGCAATGATGATGATTTCTAAGTCCATCCACTGCAGTAGCATATGTAGTACCTGTATCTGGTAGTGCGTAAAACAATTTTTGTCCCTCTGTGCCAAGTGCATGGAGAAGAACAGCACGCTTTCTTGCCTCGGGAAAGAAGCCACTTCTCCCCGTTTGCATCGATTACTAACATATAGTTCTCGAACATTTTCAGCCATGTAGGGAAGGGAATAGCATGGGCAAGGCATGAACGGAGTAGGTAAAGGCACATTAATAGCCATCCTCGTCGCCAAAATGTGGTATCTTGTACAGATATAGTAGAAACAAGCCGAGAGACATGTATCACAGTTTATCCAACTTTATTCTTCTCCTCGCCTGCACACATAACATTCGCCTATCACCTCACTGTGCACTCTAGCGCCCTCCGTGTTCACTAACAGTTATTAACAGGACACAACAGCGTTTCTCTATTTGCATGTGTTGTGAGTATTTGCAGCGTTTCTCTATTTGCATGTGTTGTGGAATTTTTGCAGCGCGTTTTTGTATTTGCATGCGTTGTGGACTTTTTGCAGCGCGTTTTTGTATTTGCTTGCGTTGTGGACTTTTTGCAGTGTGTTTTTGTATTTGCATGCGTTGTGGACTTTTTGCAGCGCGTTTTTGTATTTGCTTGCGTTGTGGACTTTTTGCAGTGTTTTTGTATTTGCATGCGTTGTGGACTTTTTGCAGCGTGTTTTTGTATTTGCATGTGTTGTGAGTATTTACAGCGTTTCTCTATTTGCATGTGTTGTGGACTTTTTGCAGCGCGTTTTTGTATTTGCATGCGTTGTGGACTTTTTGCAGCGCGTTTTTGTATTTGCATGTGTTGTGGACTTTTTGCAGCGCGTTATTGTATTTGCATGCGTTGTGGACTTTTTGCAGCACGATTCTCTATTTGCATGTGTTGTGGACTTTTTGCAGCGCGTTTTTGTATTTGCATGCGTTGTGGACTTTTTGCAGCATGTTTTTGTATTTGCTTGTGTTGTGGACTTTTTGCAGCGCGTTTTTGTATTTGCATGTGTTGTGTACTTTTTGCAGCGCGTTTTTGTATTTGCTTGCGTTGTGGACTTTTTGTAGTGTGTTTTTGTATTTACATGCGTTGTGGACTTTTTGCAGCGCGATTCTCTATTTGCATGTGTTGTGGACTTTTTGCAGCGCGTTTTTGTATTTGCATGCGTTGTGGACTTTTTGCAGCACGTTTTTGTATTTGCTTGTGTTGTGGACTTTTTGCAGCGCGTTTTTGTATTTGCATGTGTTGTGGACTTTTTGCAGCGTGTTATTGTATTTGCATGCGTTGTGGACTTTTTGCAGTGCGATTCTCTATTTGCATGTGTTGTGGACTTTTTGCAGCGCTTTTTTGTATTTGCATGCGTTGTGGACTTTTTGCAACTTGTTTTTGTATTTGCTTGTGTTGTGGACTTTTTGCAGCGCGTTTTTGTATTTGCATGAGTTGTGGACTTTTTGCAGCGCGTTTTTGTATTTGCATGCGTTGTGGACTTTTTGCAGTGTTTCTCTATTTGCATGTGTTGTGAGTGTTTGCAGCGCGTTTTTGTATTTGCATGTGTTGTGAACTTTTGCAGCGCATATGTTGTCAAACTGAAGAAGATGTTTTCTTCATTTGCCGGTGTATTTTCTATTTGCATGTGTTTTCTTCATTTGCAGCGTGTTGAGCTCTCTCGGCCACCGTATATATGGGCCACATCTTAACTGTGTGACATGGATAGGCTACTCTTTATTCCGGACATGGCTGTAGAACATCGTCTGGTCTGGATTTGTAAAATGTCCTGGGCTAACAAACATGAACAGCAACATCTTCAACAGACGGGGACTATTAAATGGAAGTGCTTGATATTTTCCATTAGCGGTCAGAACACACAGAAGGAAGCAGCGCACATAGCCTATAGGCTACAGTGACATTGACGCATTTGAAATGAACATGTGTCAAACGCTTAAAATACAATGCATATTTCAAAGATCCAAAATAGAACAAGGCGTCGGTTATAGTAGAACATTTTGTTCCCTCTTTTCTTTTAACTATAGAGAAATAAAGCAAGAAATACTTTATTCCTCCGTGACAAAAGTAACTCCTAAAGGGATAGCTTTCAGAAAGTAGTAACACACACGGCACACAATGCGGTTCTGAAGACAAAGGAACCTGAAAGCACACTTTTCTCACTTCTATTTATAGCCTCTAATGTGCGGTTATTTACGTGTTTGCCACACATGTTCACAACCGCTTTTGAAAGGGAACCTCAGTCTCTCTCTTGGTTTAAAACTCTCTGAGTTCTTATATACTGTTCCACTCACACCTTAACAAGCTGGAACACGAATCAGGTGGCACTCCCAAACCTATCAAATTGAAAGTGGGAAAAGGCACAACAGGGAAATACAAACAAAGAGAATACACAGAGATAAGAGCAAAAGTGTTTTGCAATACAAAATGAACACATTGTACCTAACAATTATTATTATTATTAAAGTACATAGTAGTTGAAGTGTCACCCAATAATTTGTTCAAAGTTTGCACAAATAAATAAAAATAAAAACAATTCTGCTATGTATCTGTTGATTCTATTGCTCTTGGCAGAAATCTCTTGTGTTTTTAACACTTTTTGAGCTGTTTGAGGGCCTCTCTGCTGAAAGTCTCCTCACAGCTTAAAGGAGAACTCCAGTGAATTTTTAAGTTAATTTTGATTGTTATACATTTGTGAGTACTGTCTATAGAAAAAAAACCCGAACCGGATTGGTGCTTGCAACACGGAGCTGTTACAGTTAATGCCCAGAGCTCCCACTCTGCTAAAACGGCAGCTATGGGGGCATATACATAAAGAGTGTTTTTGTGCCTCTTAACAGACACAAAATGCAATTAAAATGTCTGTCCAACATGAACAGGGCCCTTACATGACAACAAGATGCATTTAGCCGTTGTTTAAATTCACCTAAATAGTGTTTTAGACGCAAGCTGTAATCTCGCGCTGAAGTCCCGTGGGAACTCAGTTGTAGCCGGAAAAAGGCAAATAGTCCAGGTGGGAGGAGCGTTGTGTGTGTTAAGAGTGATGATCGGCTCACGAGTGAAGAAGAAATTGTTCGCGTTTGTGCCATTCCGAATTGTGGCAACAGAATGTGAAAATACAAGAATTTACATTTTCATCGTCTTCCTTTTAATGACCTTGAGATTCCGTAGCTCCTCCCACCTGGACTAGTTGCCTTTTCCCGGCTGCAGCTGAGTTCCCACGGGACTTCAGCGCGAGACTACTGATAGCCGTCTAAAACACTATTTAGATGAGTTTAAACAATGACTAAGTGGCTGAACGCATCTCGTTGTCATGTAAGGGCCCTGTTCATGTTGGAGAGAAATTTTAATTCCATTTTGTGTCTGTTAAGAGGCACAAAGACACTCTTTATGTATATGCCCCCATATCTGCCGTTTTAGCAGAGTGGGAGCTCTGGGCATTAACTGTAACAGCTCTGTGTTGCAAGCACCAATCCGGTTCAGGTTTTTTTCTATAGACAGTACTCACAACTGTATAACGATCAAGATTAACTTAAAAATTCACCAGAGTTCTCCTTTAACTAAGATCTGTACTTTGACTTGGCTCTTCACAGCCCTGCATTTCTGGTTTTAAGCTATTGCTTATTGAAATAAGTAAAAGATGATAATGTGATCTCTCATGCATTCTCTGCAAATGAGGAATTCATACGTCAGACAGAACTAAGATCATATGACTTCCTTTTTTTGTGTGCAATGCTACCACTTCACCTTCAGTTTGGTAAGTTTTTGATTGTTCGTAATTCAAACAGATAATTTTGACACTCCTGTGGTCACGATTACAATATTTGAAAAACACATTTCTGTAAGGTTTGCTTATTGAGTGAAATATGGATTTCAGTGGAAATGTATGAATTCAAATGGAAATGTTCTATACTGTAGGAAATAATTATGAAAACATAATCCTTTTCATGAACATCTAACACAGATAGATTTTATGTTGTCAACTCTGAATGATGCATTAATAATGTGGTATGGTATTCACAAATGCTACCACAAGTCATTTTTGTTTTGTTTCATTAATTCAAATACAGTTGTTTGGACAATACAACATAGCTGTTTACAAGAGGTTATGTAGTGTTATTGAGGGAGACACTCGGTTTCATTTCCATCTCTCTATATTGAATATGTCTTCTGGTTCATGAGACATTTTTAATTACATTCCAATAGCTAGGACATTTTTAAACCGCTCATTAAAGCTCAGTCGCAAACTAGTTCAGGGGTCCGTTCTTCGTACCTCGCTTGACAGATCCCAGATCTTTTAATCGTGATAACTGATGTCTGGCTAATTTGGTTCTTTAAAGCAGCACCAGGTAGGTTTTGCTCTCGGGGTCCCCCTACAGTTGGGAAACAATATTGTCCTCTACTACTGTCGTAAACTCTGTCATCCTACATCAAGGGATGCGCACGTGCATTTGTTAACATGACAACCATGATAGCCCTGAACACTGCAGGAGGAGTTCACATGCAGGTGTTCTGCTTGCGTCGCGTGAAATGTCTTCATCCCAGGTACAGTGGCATATATGTTTCAGCATGTCCTATGAATATAATTTCATGGGTTTTATTTTTTTCAAACGCCAAATGATCGCGATGCTCACGTTTAGAAGCCAGCATCATTATAGTAGCCTAGTCTATTGGTTACCGTTTTACAGAATCTATATGATACTTCAATTCAATGTTTGAGTGGTAGGTAATAACCATATATCATCAATATTATAATATCAAGCTACCATAGATTAATCTGCAAATTTGAAAAATCGATTTGCATTATAGCTTGAGGCAAGACAAATAAACAAATATCACAGACATGTAGGTATCCTTAAATATGATTTTGTACGTCTTATATATTTACTTGCAAGAATGTAGCCCCTTCCAAACTTGTACACGCCGTTTAGACATAGGCTTACATTTGAAATAATTTTTTTCAGCCAAAAAACGTAAGGATCCGATCACTTTCTCGTTTCCTCTTTTTGCTTTCCTCCGACAAAACCTTTGCTTTCTTATTTTTCTGTGCTGCTTCGGCCATGACTATAACATCCGGCAAACAAACGATAGTTGGGCTCGCACGTCCGAATTTAAGGAAGTGGGGGTGGTGGTGGAAGTGACTTATATGCCGTAAAGCAGTTGAATTTTGTAGTTCTTTTTGTTTAAAAGTACGATTAAAAACGATACAGACCCCATCAGGCTATGGCAGACGTGTCATTCAACCTACTGTAAGTCGATATATCATCACAAGAGTCTTGAAAATATATTATGAAGTTTGAAAAGTTACCTGGTGCTGCTTTAAAATAATTTGCGGATTGGATTAAAATATCTGGATTAAATGATCTATGATTACTGCGCGTTCTTGTGTTCCCTGAAGATGGCAGATGCATCGATACTCGAAACCACGATCAGCCATGCAGCGATTGGCTGGCATCAAGACAGCAACGTAATGACATATAATTAAAAAAGCCACCTGGCAAAAAAACTTGACAAATTACACACAAAAAAAACCACGAATTTCTGGACCTTTATAAGGAAACAGCTAAACGGCCAAACCAACATAAAAGTTATAATAAATAAATTATAAATGTTTTTTTTTTTTTTTCACATGAGAAAGAGCCCAGCCCACCACCACCCTCGACCGCGGAAAAGCCAGAGCCCCCTGCAGTCAGAGAGCGACTGCCCACCCCGATGAGTAAGCCCGAAGAGGCCTTGGAGGAACTGGAGCCCCAGAGTGAGTCTGACCAGGGGTGTGAGCCAGCCACATCAGCGGCAGATGGAATTCTGGTGGAATTGGACAATGAGGACTGGCTGATAGATTTGGACACAAAGGGTTCTGCCCCCAGTCTATCCCACCCGGTATTATCTGTCTGTTCTGAATCATTGTTTCAAGACAGCACTGGGACTGTTTTCGTTGACCTGTACTATATGAATTCTGTACGTAACTGTTGTCTTCTTTACTGTGACTATAATTCATACCCACCAAAACTTTACAGCGAGAAGCTGGTTTGCTTATCTAGTGACAGCCCTATATGATTTATTGAATTTTAGTAGTGGGTAGGCTTATCTTAGGCCAAAACCAGAATTTTATTTATTCACATATCTCAAGGCTTCAATGTCTATTTGATGAAGCCTTTGTTGTGTGTCATTTAAATGCAAATGTGCATATTTTAAATCACACAAAAAACTAAAACGATGGTCTCTATATTGAAATCCAGGTTTATGCTGCAGTATCAGCACTGAAAGGTTACTGCTGTGTAAACATGAATTTCAACCTCATGGTCACATAATGCATAAATGAGCACCGCCCCCATTATTCATTAACTCAAAGGTTTGTCATAAATTCTCTGATGTAGTGAACCACTGCTCAAAAAGTTTTTGCCTACCCGGAAAGATTATATCAAACATCTCGCTGTACTCCCAAATTAGAGAGAAAAATGACCAACCAATCTCTTCATGTGAACATTGACAAGTGGATTGCTGAGAATGAAAGTTCATTTGTACCACCTGTTTGCAACAAACTAATGTAAGTTGAAATTCTTTCATCAACAAACAAAAAATGTTTTTATGTATTCACATTTACAAAAAATAACCATTATCTTTACATGGTTCTTTAGGTTCTTTTATCAATTGAATATTATGTATGTTGGTGGTCCAAATGTGAGAAAGGATTATCACATTGAGGAAGGAGAAGAGGTGAGGTGCTATTCATACCAAATAAGATTAAATTACAAATTTATATGACATGACAAAACTAGCTGACTTGCTTTTATCTTGATTAAATGAACTGCATTTTGGGAATCAGACTGCACAGAGAATGCTAACAAGTGATAAGAACAGAATTAGCCATGAGCTTCACAAAAGGTTAGCAAATGAGACCCAGCAGAAGAGAAAATGGACAAGATGGCAAAACTAATAGGCCTAACTAAAGATGATCTGTTGGTGCTGTAAGCGATTATAGTAATTTTGTTAACTTTAACTATTTTAACTTCACTCACTCATCATCTCTCCAAAGCCCAACACTTCAAAAACATGTCAGCCAAGCTTATGTCAGCATTTCCGAACACACAAAATAATTTACAAACAGAGCGTTTCTGATTGGCTAGTTTCAAGGGTGGCAACAATAGCACCTGACTTTTTTTATATTATATTATATTAATTATATTATATTATATTATATTATATTATATTATATTATATTATATTATATTATATTATATTATATTATATTACATTATATTAATTCTATTTTATTATATTATTAATTTATTTATCGAGACAAATCTCAAGACAACCCTGTCGTAACTATAGTTCAATATAAAAATATTACTTATTCTTTCACTATTGTCTCCCACTTTCCTTTCATCTTTCATTTCTGCTCTGGTCTGTACTTCTCTGAGCAATTTAAATTGCAGTATTTCTTATGTTTTTTGGGATAAATAGCTAATGGATTTCTCATTTGTAATTCACTTTGGCTAAAACATCTGCTATAAGTGAATACATTTTAATGTAAATATATTTTAATGTAAATTCATTTTGGTATCTGTCAGGAAGTAGAGAAATTTCTGCATGGCATTACAAAAATTCAGCAGTGGCCAATTTTTTTAAATCAAAAGATAGCAGGAATTAATAGAACTGTCTCTTGCTAAGCACCTTTTAAAAATGTATTTAATTTTGACCACTAGAGGTCAGTGCAAACCATCCAGCTGAGCCATGGCTATATCTTCTCTATATACAGTATTACAGAGATGATATGAGTATAATTTACCCCCAAAACTTTGTGTCTCAGCTCTTTTACCAGGTGAGGGGTGACATGGTTTTGAAAGTGATAGAGAATGGCAAGCATAAAGAAGTACATATTCGAGAAGGAGAGGTGAGAATCATCCAGATTTGTCTGCGCATGATGCCTCTGAAATGACTCCTATTATTATGGTCTGACAGGCTGTATTTATGTCAATATGCTTATATTTAGCCCTTTTATCTATAAAGACAGTTTATGTGCTCAAAAGCCTGCTTATTGCTGCGGTTTTCAGATGTTCCTGCTTCCAGCACGGATTCCCCACTCTCCTCAGAGACAGACAAGCACAGTAGGGCTGGTGGTGGAGAGGAGGAGGCTTCGTTCAGAGACAGATGGACTCAGGTAACATGGGATACTACTCCCAGTCATTATAGTCTACATTACGTCTGTCATTCTCAAAACTACTCTCATGTTTTCTCCAAAACACACCGTGTATTACAATTACTTGTGATGTGACCTTTATCTGGACCATGATACTATTGGATGCAAGGTCGGGGAATAAAATATGTGTAATATTTGGTTTCCTTTTCCTTTACTCTAGGTACTTTGTGGTTAATAGTACAGATGTCTTGTTTGAACGTTGGTTTTACTGTGAGAACCTTGGAACCCAACTTGTTCCTATCATCAAAGAGTAAGTCACCGGTGTCTCTCTTAATTAATCTATGTTTTTGCTTAACCCTCTGTTTAACCCTATGTTCTGTGGGATACTGAGTTTTTCCATATTTAATTATACACTAGGGATGTGCAGTGAAACCAATATGTATTACTGTATCTGATTCTGGAGAAATGGCAAAATTATTTGTATCTGTATTTAGATAAAAACAAATATGGCTAGGGCTTTAACTGGAAGTTTGGGTAATGCTTTAAATTACAGCTGTGTAAGTAAAACGAATTTACGGAATAATTTTTGGTAATTATAGAGTACCTATAAAGTACGTATGTGTAGGTATAAGGGAACAATATGTTAAGGGGAATAAAGGGGTAACAACCAGGAAAATTAACAAAATATTCATTCTGTAAGTGTTTTAGAACTAAGGGGTACTTATTCTACTATTATGATAGGCAACAATCTTACGTTTGAGCAATTTAGCGACAACATACACTGCGTAGCTTTTTGTAATAGTGTACCAATATATAAAGGCTTTTTTTTAATTACGGGGTACATATCAGTGCATTTATACAGTAATTTGTTTTGATAGCAAAAGTGCATGTTCCCTTACAGTCAGTCGCTTTGAGTTACATCAGTGACTGACGGAACAGGGGTTTCGCTTAGAAGTCTATCACCTTCGAGTTCTACAAAACGAGCCAATGGCAAAACAATGCCATGGGCCTGCGGAATTTGCATAGCAAACACCGCCCACCAGCGTGGGTATATAAGGAGCCACGCATGCAATCTCGCATTATGTTTCTGCTTCGGAACCGAGTGCATCACTTTCTCTATAAGTAAGACGAGCGACTCTTCAGCAGTGTCAGGGTTACGGCGTGTTTTAAAGAGTTCCGCATTCCTGCTGCTGATCTGTGCAGTGATCTGCCACAGAGTAGGGCTGTACGATTAATCGAAAAATAACCGAAACCGACATTCAGAACCTCTAACCGACATATTTTTCCCATGTCGGTTATTTCGGTTTTCACGTGACTCCGCCCCGTCAGTCACATCAAGTGCAGTTTGAAGGCACACAGAGAGATGCAGGAGCAGTTATCTGTGTATATAGATGCCCAGAATCACTATAGTAACTGCATGTTTTACACAGTTTATACAGGTCAGTTAATTGCTGTTCTTATAGTGTAGCAACAATGAGTTTCGGGGAATAATTAACTCAAATGGTATTAATATTCTTGAGTCTATGAATATTATTTGCTTGTTGTACAGACAAAATTTACGTATAACGGAACCTTTAATCATTTAAAAGTAACCTTTATCCAAATTGATTTCTTCATCAATTATCAATCTTACAAACCTTAAGAAACATTGATCTGTTTGATCAGGACAAATAATATCTCTTATGTTTGTACGATCTGCACTACTGAAGTAGTACTACATGAAAATCAAGCTTAAATGGGTAGCTTAGATCTTACGCTTCAGTGACTTCGAGATTTGTGAGCAAAACAATACGGATTCAATGTAATGCAATTATTGGGTTTTAATAAAACAACTACAGTTTACAAAGCTACGATTCATACGGGGAAATATGCATATATATGTAGGAGAAAACAAACAATATGGTACAAACAAGGAAACATGAAACTTAACGAATAATAAAAAGGAAGAAGAATTAACGAGAGAGAGAGAGAGAGAGAGAGAGAGAGAGAGAGACAGACAGAGAGAGAGAGAGAGAGAGACAGACAGAGAGAGAGAGACAGCTTCACAGTCTTTTCGCAAGAGCCCACAAGAAATTCATATAAATTCATAATTCAGACAACCTTTTTCAAGCAGTTTGATTGTGAAATAGAATACTTGCATTACTACGGCTTCTCGTGTAAGTGTCTGAGTTCGAATCGTCGGGGAAGTTCGCTAAGGATTTGTGAGTCCCAGGTGAACTTCTTTGAAGTTTAGGAAAGTCACTCCAGAAGTCTGCTGGTTTCTCTCTCCGTGCGGGGAGGCCTTCTCTCAGGGTTGGGAAGACCAGGGATGGTCTTCCCCTCCATGGCTAAATGCCAAGAGGTCCGTTCCTTGTGGTGGCGAGAATGCAAAGAGCTGACGGTCGGTTCCAGTTTTTATAGAGGGGAAGGCCGACGCCCAAAGAGTTCCACTCTCCAATCTCTTGCGGCTACATGATGCGGTTCAGATCTAATCAGCGTAACACACAGGCCCTTTGTTTAAGTATGATTTGATTAGACAAGTCACGAGGGCTGTGAGGTGTTCAGACTTTGGTCTATCCTGCCACATGACTGATTGAATCATTACTGTTACAGTAGCCTACGCGCTGACACACACACACACACACACACACAGACGGCGCACGCAAGCCCCAAAGCCGCTTTCACTTTCGTGCTCATAAAGTTTGTCAAGTAAATGCGTTTAAAGGCTTCCAGTTTCAACATTTAAAGCGATTGTTAACTATTCAAAAACAACAATACGGAAAACTTCTCCGTTCAGTGCTCAGCTTTTTTCAGTGACACAGAGAGCCGAGCCGTTTCGCGTCTCTGAAAACACGCGCGCCCTGAAGGCAGACCTCTTTCACCTGCGTCCTCACAAAGCTTTGTCATTTGTATGTGGTTTAAGCCCTGCCAGTTTGAACATTAAAGCGAGTTTCGACCATCAGATGTGTATTATGTTGAACTAATGCCTGATATATTTTGACAAACGAACACTCAGACAGAAGCTGTGACTAAAGTAAAGGCACTAAAGTAGCTTAGAAACTCAACCGTTATAGGCATACATTTTAATACATTTGAAGTAAGTACAAACCACAGCTTCATAATGAATAGAGACAGTAAGAGTAATTCACACACACAATCACTCTCATTAATGCATTCAAATAAATGTAATGTAGGCCTACAGTGTTAATTTATCTGTATCTGATGTACAACAAACAGAAATCTGCTCCATAGACAATAACTGCTGAAAGTGAATCGTTTCCATCAAGTATTTTAAAATCACAATGCATTTTTTCGTTAGAAAAAAAAATTCCACCTTTAATAGTAGAAAATATTTACAGTACAAACCTTATCAGTGAACTTACTCAAAAACCTTATGACGGCAAAAAAAAAAAAAGCAAAATAATCGTTCATTAATCGTAATCGAGGTCAAATGTTCAATTAATCTAGGTTTTTATTTTTGGTCAAATCGTTACAGCCCTACCACAGAGTGTTTGTGTTCTCCCTGGGTGCTTAGCCGCTGCTGCAGAGTTTTTCCTCTTCTAAAAGAGCTTCTACAGTCTTTTTCAAGATGTCTCGCCCGTGTGTTTCTGGGTGCGGGCGCATCATTCATCCATCTGACAGCCACGAGTGCTGTCTAGCGTGTTTGGGCTTTAATCACGCTCAGGCAGCGCTCTTGGATGAGTCATGTTACTCACAGCGGGAACATGACCATCGTGATGCTTAGAATGAGACTCAATGACCTCAGAAGGGCTAGCGTCCCCTCTGTCATTCCCCAATCTAGTTCCTCTTCACAAGGACCTACTTTGGCTGATGGCCAGGGTGATCTGAGGGTTACGGTGTGGGACACCCCGACGTGTATTCCTTGGGCCACACCTCAATCCACATCGCAAGCTGTGGGGCTTCCGATTGAGATGGCTGGTCCCTCACACCAGGGACCCAGCATTTCATTCGGGGCTCCCAGGGTGATATGATGACGATCACCGCATCACAAGGCGGGCCTGAGTCCTCTGGAGATGAGGGTTCATCTGGAGCGCCAGCGATGCCTGAGTCTGATCCAGAGCTGACGGCTATGTTTTCCCGTGCAGCTGTGAACATTGGACTGGAATCCTCCACCTCAGCCTATGTGTTCAAGGCTGGATGATTGGTTCCTGGGCACGGGGCACGCTTATCGCCTGCTACCGCCCCCAGGGCCATTCTTCCCTGAGGTGCATGAGGAAGTTACCAGTTTGTGGAGGGCACCTTTTACTGTAATCGTTCTGGTGCGACCTCAACCTCCACTCCCCTCGATGGAGGCGTGTCTAAAGGGTATGCAGGGATTCCCCCAGTGGAGCACTCTGTTGTGATGCAGCTGCATCCTCAGAGCGCCTCCACATGGTGTGGTGATCCCAAGCACCCGTCCAAAGCCTGTGGGTTCTCGTCCACCTTGGCCTACAGAGCTGCGGGTCAAGCCGCATCTGCTTTGCATGCCATGGCCATCCCCCTATACCAGGCCAAGGTTTTAAAAATCATGCACCAGGTCGGTGCTGACCCAGGGCTTATGTAGGAAGTGCTCACTGCCACCGACTTTGCTCTCCGAGCGACGAAGGTCACTGCGCAGTCCCTGGGTCAGGTGATGGCTGAACCTGACAGTTCTCGGCAGCCCAGAAGAAGTCTGAGGCGTTCAAACCAATATTTTAGAACTGACTTCCCTACCGCTGAGCTCCAAGAGGGTGCGGATGACAGTGTGTGACGCAACGCCTCGCCACTCTCGCCCCCCTCTGTCGCCAGACCCCTATGATAGGTGGTCACCGCAGAATGCTCGTCCTTCCCTTGCCTCCTCTGTCAGGATGCGGACCATGAACGCGCCCCCACTTCGTCACGCTCCGCCTCCCACGTCTGGGCCAGTCATTCCGCTTCGCTGCCCCATCATGGGTTTGCATGACCCCGCTGGTTCACTTTTTGGGAGCCTGACTAGAGCTTCCCAATCTGTCCCGCTGGCTCGCTCGAACTATCAGGCTCGGCTATGCGATTCAGTTTGCACGGTCTCCTCCCCATTTTCTGGGAGTCCACTATACCATGGTGGGTGGCAATGCCCCTGTCATGCGTGCAGAGGTCGACACCCTACTGGCGAAGGGTGCGATTAAGGCTGTACCTCCAGCCGAGATGAAGTCCGGCTTCTACAGCCCCTACTTCATTGTACCCAAGAATAGTGGTGGGTTACGACCAATCTTGGACCTGCGCGTCTTGAACCAAACTCTTCACAGGTTTCCATTCAAGATGTTGACGGCCAAACGCATTTTCAAATGCGTTCGTCCATTGGATTGGTTTGCAGCAATTGACCTTAAGGACACATACTTTCATGTCTCCATTTTTCCTCGACACAGACCGTTTCTACAGTTTGCTTTCGAGGGGCAGGCATACCAGTACAAGGCACTCCAATTCGGGCTAGCCCTGTCTCCTCGTGTCTTCATGAAAGGCGTAGAAGCAGCCCTTGTGCCACTCAGACAACAGAGGGTTCGCATCCTGAATCTAGATGACTGGCTGATACTAGCTCACTCTCGAGACCAGGTTTGCGAACACAGGGACCTGGCGCTCCAGCACCTCGCCCATCTGGGCCTTTGGGTCAGCTGGGAAAAGAGCAAACTCTCCCCTGTGCAGAGGATCTTTTTTCTCTGTATGGAAATTGACTTGCCATGTACGCGCAGCTTACGAGCGAGCACGCGCAGTCACTGCTGACTGCTGAATCAATTTGAGGGCAAGAGTGCGGTTTCACTGAAGTTATTTCAGAGGCTCCTATCATAATAATAGAATGTAAAATACTTAATTGTAAAATACTTACAGCATAAATAATTTGTTAATTTTCCTGGTTGTTATCCCTTTATTCCCCAAACTTTACATATGGTTCCCTTATACCTACACATACGTACTTTATGGGCACACTATAATTACCAAAAGTTATGCTGTAAATTAGCTCTACTTATGCAGTACTTTCTGGGCTGTAATTTATAGCCCTACCTGTTAAGGTGTTGCAGGAAGGAAACAGAAAGCGGACTTCAAATAAAGATGGTTTAATATAAACGTAGGATAAATACAGTCAACAATACGGGTAACATAAACGAGAACGGACAACGAGTGCAGAGGAGTCAATATAAAGGATTGTAGATGAAGACGAACAGGTGCAGGGAATCCGGGGAGATCGAGAGAGATGATGAGGAAGTGCAATCAGGTGTGAGACAGGGAGGATCAGGGGAACTGGAGTCCGGGACATGCGTGGATGTGACACTACCAAAGTTTGTTTAAACTACATGAAAAACCCATTTTAAATATAATTCTGTTCCTTAGTCATAGCAAATACACAATAGCAAATATACATTGCATATAAGGGGTTTTGTTGAATACCTTATAAATACTTATAACGTAAAACGAATTCTAACGAATAATAGAAAAAAATATTCATTAGACGTTGTCACTATGTATATTAGGCTTTAAATAAAATATAAATAAATAAATAAATAAATAAAAGTCCATGGGGTTTCTCAGTCCCCTTAGTCCTCTCAGCTTTTATGTGTATATGCATGTAAGCACAAATAATGAGTTGCAATTTGTATATCAGGTTTATGGATTCCAAACAGCATAAAACAGGAAAACCTGATCCAGGTAAATAGAATTGTTTACTTTTCTGTTTGTTTTGATTCATGCATGATGAAACACGTTTGATAATAATGACAATAATGAACATGCCATTATTGTATGGTGCTGTTGTTCAGGGGTCTTAGAGATGACTTGTTCTTCTCTATATCTTAAGGTTTTGTGTAATATTAAGTGATGTTGGTGCCAGCCTGCCAGGCCTGACTCACATAAAGCACCAAACTAATGTTGTTAATGTTAAGTATCTTTTGTACACTGTGGTAACTTGCATTTATTTCTTGTACTTAATAATTATTTTTATCCAGTAACTGTTAAAATGTTGCAGCTGAACCCATCAAGTCAGCCCCATACCCACTCAACACTATGAATGTGATGACACCATTCTGCTTTAGAGAATGGGTGGAAAAGCAGAAGCCTGCCTTGGCCAGTGGTCAGACAGTGGATATGTTTGGAGCAAAGTTTGAGACTGAGGTGAGAAGGCAGCTAGCTAACCACTCAGTCCTAGTACTTCCTGCAAGAGTCAGTCAAATGAGACACTGGTCTGACTATGAGCAATTTCCCATCAGAAAGGTATTGACATAGGCATAAGGTATATAACAAGAACAGGAAATATAACTTGTACAACTTGAACCTCAGTTCTATATTATTAGTTCCACACATTTGTGTCCTGTCCAATATTGTCTACAAGGCAACAGTAGAGTATACATTGGGGCTAAAGGCTCCACTGGATAAAAGGCTCCTTTGATTTTATTTTTCTTCTAAACCACTAGATGGCACAAAAACTTGCCATATCACCAATACAGCCACTTTTCAAGATACATGTGGAAATTTGTCTAATCCATGACACGATCACGGGAAGCAGCACAAAGTTGATTCTGCGCAAATTTCATCTAATATTTAATGCTTTTTAAAAAGAGAATCGCTAAAATTACTGAATATATTTTGAGACAAAGGTCTTCTTATGATTTTCAGTTCCCTTTCGAGAGAATCACTCGTATTGCGTAGCATACGCAGGGGGAACTCCTATTTCCTCGAGAATTGAAGCAAAATTTTATCCATAAAATGTATCCATGTAATACGCAGTGCAGCTGCACAGCATACCTAGCAGAGCGTATACGCGAGCTGATTGGCTGTGCTGCGGCAACTGCAGCAACCTATGGCGATGCGACTGAGCAGGACGACCAATAAGGCGACGCTCATGCTCCCGCTTCAACAGTCCACCTGAATTTGCATAGCGAGTCTATGAAACACTGTGTCTCGCCATAGGAACTTAACCTTAGGAAGTTTAAATCTCCTTCAGCGACTCTTCACTTCGCTGATCTCCGGACCTGAAGCCGCCATCGAAAGAGCAACTCAGCGGAACCCGTGCTCTTTCTGAGGATGCCGGAATCATCCGCCTTCAGACGCCGTCGTTCTATATCCTTTTACTCTGTTATTTAACGAGCGCGTTGTTTCAAATGCCTCGTCCTACCTGTGCATCGTGCAGAGACCCTCTGCTCGGTGGGGATCAGCATATCATCTGCGCAGCCAAGATGGTCTCGGCCAAGACCACGCCTTTGCTGCACTCTCCCAGGGCGGCTGCCCAGAGTGCAATGAAATGGCACTGCAGACACTACAGGCTCGGATTGCCATCTTCCATGACTATCCCGCTCCACTGCTCTCTCGCTGGGGCAGCGCAAAAAGAAACGGCGTAATCAGAGACAGCCGGAGCAGTCTAGCGAGCACATGCCGGACCCTTCCCCACGTGTCTCGCGGTCTCCTGTTACGTTCACACAGGAGGAACAGCGTCCCTCCCTCGCAGCGGCCTGTTCGGTCTCCTTCGGTGGACCGCACCGGGAAGAGGAGGAAGATGAGGATGACAGCGTTTTTCAAGCTGCTGGTCTGATCCTGTCTCGGAGCCCACAGCTTTGACGCAGGCCTCCATGAGCGTCAGGGTCAGCGTGGACAGACGGGATTCACAGAGCGGTTCACGGAGGCCCAGAAAGCTTCGCAAGCCATGAAGCACGTCCTCCCGAAGAGGTCCAGCTCGCCTTCAAACCGCCAGACCAAGGCTCCGCCTACCCAGCAGCCGAAGGCAGCGCCGGCGAGCATGTGGCCCCGCTCGGCCTCCAGAAACAGGCAGCGCTCTCGCTCAGCTAGCCGCAACAGACTGCCAGAGCGACGGGGTCCCTGGCCCAAGACTGTGCCGGCCCCTGAACCGCCGAAGCCGTCCTAACTGTGGTGAGAAAGAGAAGGTGGCTAAATCCCGCTGCGGCCGGACCGCCACCGCTGTCTCTCGACATCTGTCTCCCAGTTCCCCGCGGTCAGGTTACTGGAGTCAACGAATATGCAGCCAACGAGCCCAAAACCAAACACGCTCGCCTGCAGACAAACAGCGTTCTCACGGCGACCCAAATAAATCACAAAATGAGCTTTTTCCATGTAGGCAGTGTGCCAACTACACAGTATGCACCCCTATGTACAAACACTTTACACACACAGCACCCGCTGTCCCGCGCTTTGAGCGCTATGAATGTAATGTGTGCGCCCACCACACAGTGCACGCCGCAAAACATTATCAATATCCCCAGTGTGTCCCGCGCTGTGTCACAAACACAAAACAATCAGGCCACCGGTCCCCTTTTACAAAGCGGCCCGTCCCTGAATATAATTCAACCCCTATCTGCATGTATACAGGCATGGCAGGCCATCCCAGCATATCAGTATGGGTGTTGAACATTATAAGGCGAGGCTACTCGTTGCAGTTCACTCGCAGACCGCCGCGTTTTCACGCTGATGAAGTGCACGTTCAGAATGCTGACCATGAAACAAATCCTTGTGCATATTCGCCCGGGGGACTGGTTTTTCACATTGGATCTGAAAGACACATACTTTCACATTCAGATAGCGCCCCATCACAGGCCATTTTTGAGATTCGCCTTTGAGGGGCAGGCTTATCAGTACACATTCCTGCCATTCGGACTATCTCTGATGCCCCGCATTTTCACAAAATGCATGGACGCAGCACTAACTTCCCTGAGACTAAGCGGAGTGCACATTCTCAACTACCTCAACGATTGGCTGGTCATAGCCCAATCAGAGACTCACAGATCCTGGATCCTCAACCATCTAGAATGCTTGGGTCTCAGGATCAATATGAAGAAGAGTGCACAATCTCCAACCCAGATTACTTGCTTTCTGGGAACACGTATAGACTCAATACGAATAAAAAGCGTGGCTCACATCAGAGCGCACGCGCGCCATTCAGAGTCTGGCAGTGTCGTTCAAGGCGGGCACTTACACTCCTCTCAAAAAGTTTCAGAGGATGTTAGGGCAGATGGCCTTAGCATCTGCAGTGCTCAAACTGGGTCTTTTGCACAAGACCGTGTCAACTATACTCTCCCCTGTGAAGACCTCCGTCCCTTCCCCATAATCCACACGCTGCCTCTGCAAATGCAAGATCTGAACCACTAGACTCTTATGCAGCCCCATAATCTATGGGCTGCTCTGCACATGCCAGATCCGAGATCGAGTCACAGAATCTTTATTGCCGACCTGTAATATACGCACTGCCTCAGCAAACGCGAGATCCGAGCCAAAGAATCTCTATTGACTTTCTTCCCTCGAGAATAAAGCCAACATTAAATCTAATAAATCTCCACCTTAGAGATAACCACCATATAATAAAATATGAGTTAATGTCACTACTGTAAATCTATATATTAAATTATTATTGGATCTCATTCAATGCTTTCAGCATTTTTTACTTTTTAAAATAATTTTGTTTATGTATTTTTCAAATATATTTTTATATTAAAATATTTTAATGATTATGTATCATTATTGAACAAAAATGAATTATTTTATTTATCAAAATAAACAGAAAATAGTGCAAACTTTGCTAAACGTGATTATTTTTGAGTATTAACTATTAAGTATTAATTAGACACTATTAAAAACATATTATTTTGGCTAAAGTATTCATATAAATAACGTGTGCCTTTTGCCCTATGCTGCTGAGCCTTTTAATCCGTGTGTTACCAATTGAAACTTATTTTGCTAACCTACAGTGTGAACCTAAGTGTTACCAAATAAAAATGTAGCTGTAATCACCATTGAGCATTGCCATTTCTCCCAATAATTTTTCATCAAGTAGGATGACTTTACCTTTTATTATCTCTTTTATAGTTACATATAGCAATAAAAAGGTTTGGAATATAATCAAGCTATGTCAGTGATGCATATGCTGACTTAGACTTTTTGTCTATTAGACGCTACTCTTTGGTCCTGGGACATCTGAACCCTCTAGAAGACGAACCGATGGCTGGATTTGGCAGCTGGTAACATCCATTCTTCATATTGTTAAAGAATTTCTTCATTCAGTTTTTTTTTATGTCTAATCTTTTTTATGTTCCCTCTGTTTTATATTTAATTAAGCGTTATACTTTCCTTCTCTTTTGATTATTTTGAAAGGATTTGATTATGTTTTATTTAGGAGGGGTCCTCCAATGTCTTCATGAATGGCAAGAAGTACATCCTGTCTGCAGGGGATTGTCTTCTTATTTTTGGAGAGACAGAGTGAGTATGATGAACATTTGTGTATGTTTTAGTATTACTAGTTTAATAAGTGTCGAAGGGGTCATGCAATGCAATTTCAGATTTTGAAAGTGAAAGTGATGTGTAGCCAAGCCAAGTTGTGCTCTGCATTTCACCCATCCAAATGCACATACACAGCAGTGAGTATTGAACACACACACACACACACACACACACACACACACACACACACACACACACACACACACACACACACACACACACACACACACACACACACACACACACACACACACACACACAGTGAACAGACTTCTTTTTTTCCCCTTTTTCTTTGTTGCTGTGGTGCACTGGGAGTGATTTGATGGTTAGGTGCCTTGCTCAAGGAGTGGAAGATTCACTCCCCCCACTTACATTTTCTGCTGGTACTGAGACTCGAACCCGTGACCTTCGGGTTACAAGTCCAACTCTCTAACCATTAGGGCGGGGGGTGGGGGGGGGGTGCGTTAAAGGGGCATTACTTAACCAGAAACGGAGGTAAATTAAAACAACCGGGTATGCTTGGTGTCTAGAGTTAAACGCTGGTATGACGTTTATAATCTGTCTACACTGATGCTGTCTACACTGAATATGGTGAGGTGTGACACGACAAATCCCAGACAGAAAACTGATTATTCGTTCTATTTTTGATGTACTCCAAGCTGACAGAACAATGTCTGTGTTTGACAGTCTTACTCAGCATCTTTATCCAACAGCAGTATCGCTCTTGTGATTGATGAACAGACATGCTCAGAACACATCCTTGGTTACAAATGTCAAGGAAAATGTGACATCACGATTCTCCCGATATCAAATCCTGGAATTCAGAAGGGTAGAAATTGGATTCTATAACTGGGTTCTGAGTTCTGAAACTTGCCATATGTTTTTATTGTAGCATAACCTCTTAAATGTGTAAATATCAAGAACATTTTATTTCTCCTTTTCATGACCTCTTTAAGTGTAAAAGCTATTTGCAAAGGATGGGGAATATCAGTGAGGAAACCAAAATAGCAGTATTTATGTCAGTGTAAATGATAATTGTTTGGTTAACACCACTGTGTTTGTGTGTGGGCTTCTTTAGGTATCAGTGGAAGCGGTTACAGGATTGTGTTGCTTTGTATGTTGCCCAAGACCCAGAGAGGAAGAGACCTTACCGATCCACATAAAGACATGGCAGGGCAAAAATGTATGAACTTTATAACTTTGCGTTCTTTCCAGTGAACAGCTTTTATTTTAAATGCTTATGTATTCACCACAGTATCCTATTCACAATAACAATCACATTCACACATTAGACAAATAAACATACATTCCTTGTATTAAGCCTCAAATAATAAAACACCTCCATCATAATCAGTAGTATTCTTTCATTTCATTTAATTTTTACAAAACCTATGGACCTAAAAAATACCAAAGGCATAATATATTTCCTATTCTATCAATCCAAAATTAATTTCATGAATGTAAGCATTTGATAAGACTGATAAGACTGGCTGCAGTGTAGTTAGGTTGAGCTGTGGTATCAGAAATCTTAAATGGCACGGTACCATAACATTTTGGTACCTGACAACTATGTGCACAGTGTTTCATAAAGCATAAAAGCAAAAGTAGTGTTAGGTAATGTGAGGTTTATATATGGGGTAAGCACCACATTGTGATTGTGGATAAGATGCAGTTCAATGCCCTCAAGCCTGAAAAACAAAGCTGTAGATTTAGAATACAGCATAACAAAGCATACGAAAAAGGTGCAGCTGTAGACCGGGGGCCGGTTTCAATGAGGAGGTTCAACCAACTCTGAAACTATCAAACTCGAACTATGAGTTGACTTACTCTGAGACGAGAAACTGAGTTTTCGGTTTCAGAACAGCTGAATTGAGTTCAATCAACTCTAAGTAGGTTGACTCTGTGTTAAGCGCGTGCACCACGACTATGAAAAGCCATGATCAATGGAGCTCCGAAATTACGATTCACCATGGCAACAGCACCCAACAAAAATACGTCCGCATACTTCAAAGTCAATATTTAAGTTTAATTCTTAATGACTGTTATAATATCAGAGGTGAAAACTGGCAGAACGGTAAGTTATTGAACTAATAGGCTATTTATTTTCATGGTATTCCACAGGCAAAAAAGAATGTGGCAGCAGCTAAAAATTAAGTATAAAAACATAATTCAATCAGGTAAAGTTTTAAGCATAAAAGGTTCATGGGTGTAGGCTACATGGCTTTACAAATATTTGACATATTAAATAAATATCATTCAGTGTCTATTTCAATGTGCAGCAGTTCCCATTCGAGGGAACTCGAACTGCGTCATTGTGACGATACTTTGGGGAACGCCCCTAGCATAAAGCTTCTGAAGAATGAATGGAATCAGTCCAATCCTGATTGGTGTTGCGTCATGACGTAGTATGTGACGGCATACCCGGAAGATACAAAAGGACATCTGAACACAACAGAGATAGCTTTCTGCTCCTCAGAGTTAGTGCTCTGTGTTTGTCAGTCTTATTTGGTGTTGTTTGTCTACCAACGTTGTTTTCACAAGCATTTTCTCATGGCTCGCAAACTCAGAGGCTGGTCCCGTGCCTGTTGAGGCAGCACGGCTGATCAATCATGGGACTCGCAGATGGGTCTGTCAGGGAATATGAGAGTGCTGAGGCATCTTCTCCTTCCCTGTTTGACAGTTCCATTGTTCTCCTTCCCCGTGTGGAAGCCTGCGCTGCGGTTTCTTCCCCCGGGGTGGAGGACCCGATGCGTGAGCTGTCTGATTCTGAGAAATTAGACGGGCTCCATATCGAGGCTCGCCATTTCCTAATGCAAGATTCAATCTTGCGTTGCTAAGGCGGTCTGCTATTAAAGTGATACAACATGACACGGTGAGAATGCATGTGATACTGTTGGGTGCGAGGCATGCAGTCAGCTCCTGAGGGGGCTGGCTGTTTTCATTGAGAAATATCTCGACGCATACTACCGTGCGCCTCTCGGTGTTTCAGCCTCGCGCCTGTTTGGCTTTTTTCTCGAGGATGAAAGCCAATTGTATTATAACGGCTTGAACCACGTTGCTGAGGCAATGTCTGGTTTACGAGTCTGTATAAATACCATAAAACAGTATCGTCTGATGATTATGGCGGCATTTAATTCTGAAAAAAGAATTAAATGGAATATGATCTGACTTTGAGGAGTTAGATATTCAGCCTATCATTCAGACCATGTTTCATCGTATTTGTGGATGTGATACTGTTGGGTGCGAGGCATGCATGTCCTGATACGATCCGACAGCAGGTTGGCTGTATCGTATCTAAACCACCAGGGAGGCCTGTGGTCGCGCCCTCTTTACAGACTGGCGCACCAGGTTCTCCTGAGT
Source organism: Gobio gobio (assembly GCF_949357685.1). Lineage (NCBI taxonomy): Eukaryota > Metazoa > Chordata > Actinopteri > Cypriniformes > Gobionidae > Gobio > Gobio gobio. The sequence goes on along the minus strand of NC_137111.1, from coordinate 15,312,474 downwards.
TCCCAGGGGAGGTTATCGTCCCTCAGGGCGATGTACATCCCCGGGGACCAAAACCAGGGGGCAGATATCCTGTCGAGGCAGGGGCTGAGGCCCGGGGAGTGGCGACTCCACCCCGAGGTGGTGGAGGCCATGTGCTTGAGGTTTGGCCCGGTGGAAGTGGATCTCTTCGCATCTCGAGAGATGTCCCACTGCCCACTGTGGTTCTCCCTCAGTCATCCGGCCTCGCTGGGGCTGGATGCCATGGCTCAGACGTGGCCGAGGCTGCGTCTGTACGCTTTTCCCCTGATCACTCTGCTCCCGGGAGTACTGGAGCGGGTCTGCTGGGACAGCGCCAGCCTTCTCCTAGTAGCACCCCGGTGGCCGACCAGAGTGTGGTTTTCTAACATCATTGACCTGCTGGACGGCCTCTGAGGAGGGACCTGCTATCTCAGGCCAGGGGTACAATATTCTACCCCCGGCCAGAGCTGTGGAACCTTTTGGGTCTGGCCCCTGAGGGGGCACAGTACCTAGAGGAGGGCCTGTCAGCGGGTGTCGTGGAGACCTTGCTCAGCTCCAGAGCTCCCTCCACCAGGAGGTTGTACAGCCTGAAGTGGAATGTATTTTCCACTTGGTGTAGAGAACGGCAGGTGGACCCAGTTAACTGCCCTGTGGCTTCAGTGCTGGAGTTCCTCCAAGACCGCTTCTCCGCCGGTCTTTCCCCGTCCACACTTAAGGTGTATGTGGCTGCCCTTGGGGCTTTCCACGCACCTATAGGTGAGGGGTCGTTGGGAAGGCACCATCTGGTTGTACGATTCCTCCATGGGGCTCGGAGGATGAGGCCTGCGGCTCGTTCCGGAGTCCCAACCTGGGACCTGGCGGTGGTGCTCGAAGGGTTGGCCGAGGCCCCCTTTGAGCCGCTGGAGTCGGCTGAGGCGAGAATCCTGACCTTCAAGATGGCCTTTCTCCTTGTCATCACTTCTCTGAGGAGAGTGGGGGACCTCCAGCCTTTGGCTGTCATGCCAACTTGCCTGGAGTTTGCCCCTGGCGGAGTTAAGGCCATTTTGCATCCTAGTCCGGGCTATGTGCCCAAGGTGCCATCTAATGTGGCACGGTCAGTGGTTCTTCAGGCATTCCATCCTCCACCTCACGTGACGGCGGAAGAGGGCAGACTTCACCTCCTCTGCCCCGTGCGGGCATTGAGGATCTATTTGGAGAAGTCTGCCCAGTGGAGAAGATCAGACCAGTTGTTGGTGTGTTTTGGTTCACCCAAGAAGGGGCTGCCTGCTTCAAAACAGACAATCAGTAACTGGATTGTCCAGGCTATAGCCACAGCTTATCAGGTGCGCAATCTGCCTTCACCGTTAGCCGTGAGGGCTCATTCCACCAGGAGCATGGCCTCCTCGGTGGCCCTCCTTTCTGGTGCCTCTATGCAAGAGATCTGCGAGGCGGCTGGGTGGGCCACTCCGCACACCTTCATCAGATATTATAGTCTGCATCCCCCTGTGACGCCTGGCACTAGAGTGCTCGCCCCCTAGTTGTACCTGGGTTCAAGCTTCACACTAGGTTGGGTATGATTGGTGCGGCATAGTGGGTACTCGTTCCCCAAAGTGTCGTCACGATGACGCAGTTCGAGTTCCCTCGAAGGGGAACGTCTCGGGTTATGACTATAACCCTTGTTCCCCGAGAAGGGAACGAGACACTGCGTCTCGTGTCCGCCCAATCAGACAGAGCGATCGCTTCATCGCAGAACGCTATCTCTGTTGTGTTCAGACGTCCTTTTGTATCTTCCGGGTATGCTGTCACATACTACGTCATGACGCAACACCAATCAGGATTGGACTGATTCCATTCATTCTTCAGACGCTTTACGCTAGGGGCGTACCCCAAAGTGTCGTCACGATGATGCAGTGTCTCGTTCCCTTCTTGGAGAACAAGGGTTATAGTCATAACCCAAGACGTTTTTTCCACATAGTCTAATGCTCTTTTCACATAATTGAATGTTCTCTAATCCAACTGGTTACATTTATTTATTATGGTAATGAAATTAACATTTGATTTCTACTCAGACAACAGCAAGAAGGCAGAGGCAACCAAAATGGGGGGAGGACCTGCACCATCACCACTGACAGATGAAGACGAGATGACAACAATCCCAGTATTGGAAGAATATTAAAAATCCAACAGTAAAAAAAAAACTGTTGTTTTTTTATTTGTAGGAAATAAAGATGACCAAATAAATTGTGAATAATTTGTGTTTATTTAACAGCTGTGGTGGTGGTTACTAGGGATGGGCAACAGTGGTCGAGTAATCGAGTACTCGAACGTGACAGCGATCATCGATCATGAGAACGATGATCGCCCTGACTTTAAAAAAAAAGGTCTGATTGGCCCTGAGGTCTGATTGGTTAGCGTTATACAGCATGCCTCCAGACCGCGGCGAAATAAAGTGAAACTGAGGCATGCACTGCAGTGATGTCTGGAATCACTTTGATCATTAAATGGTTAGTGCAAGATATGCAGCGCCAATCTGTCATAGCCTACATAGCATTATAATGAGAACACGATGGAAATAGAATGTTGTAAATTCTCTGTGCTTAGTTGCCCGTGTATCAGCTGTTAAAGGAAATCCACAGAGAAACTAGCGAGAACACTCAGACTAGCGCGTGAAATTCATGTGCGCATTTGCGTCCTTTTCTGCAGATGCACGTTGTAAGATTACTTTTATGTTGTCTATATCTGATTAATCTAATATAAAACGCATTTGGTTGAGCTTAATAAGCTAGCAAAGCACTGCCGTTATACCGGCTGTTGTTCATTCTCTTCAGTTTCAGCTCAAATGCATTAATGCTCGACATTATGGTTTAGAGACAGTCATATTCTTTTTAGATAGGCTATTTATTTCTCAGAATCATTGATATTATTAATGCAGCAGTGCTATACTGTTCTCGTATTTTTTAACAGTAGACCTAGTTTATTTAAAGTTGTTTTTCGTAATGAATTCGAAAACGCGCAGTGATGTCTGTCATAGTGAGTCAATCTGTCATAGCATTATAATGAGAACACGATTTTAATAAAATGTTGTTTCTGTGTGCTTTCGTTGTCCGTGTATCAGCGTTGTTAAGGGAAGAGCGCATTCAAAATGTTCCGATGTTGGCTGATGTTCCGCCCCCTGCACATGCCCCGCCCCCGAGTACTCGAGTACTCGTTTTTGAGACCTATCGATGATCGAAATGAGAAATTGGCAAAAATGCCCATCCCTAGTGGTTATATATCTCGGACTAGAAGTGTGAATTCCAGAAGTCTGTTAAATAGACACGATCAGTTTTCTTGCGGCGCGGGAGTACATTTCCAAATCAAAGACGGTAGCAGTCGGTAACCCTGGTGAACTTTGGACGGGAGCGGGTGGTCTGACAATATCCTTTGACACAGCGTATCTGTGCTTGAACTTTAAGTGAACAAAACTTTCTGCAGTGGTGGCATTCACACAGTTTCCAGTTCCTTACCCTGAACCTGGCAATATATGTTCTTTGCATCCCGTCCACGAGAGCACCTTTAAAGAGAACATTCAGCCTTTGTGGTCGGATTTTGGAGAGACGCGCGGTAATGAAACTGTCGTCAGTCAGCGACATCTGTTCTTGCATTTATGTTAAAAAAAATTATAATTTTGCAGTAGCTATAGCTAGTAAGCTGACAGTTTTCGTTTATTTGTATTTTTGGCTTAGAATTTTGAGTGACAGATATCGTATTTGATTTAGGTGATTTTTCTCTGTGACATTTCTTACGGTGTTGACAGTATCATGATAAGACAAAGATAACAAATAAAATTATAGCCAACATTTTATATTTGTTATCACAGTCACTCTCTTTCTTTAGGGGAAATTGAAACCTGGAAACTAGGTCTAAATTTAGCGGGATTGGTTGGGTCGGGAAGAAAATCATTCTAAGTGGTAAGCGGGTGCGGGAGGGTGCGGAATAGAACCTAGCAGGAACGGGACAAAAAAAACTATTCCGAGCAGACTTCTATCTCAGACTACCCTTCCATCTAGCATAAACATAAGAGCGAGGCACATTTTCATTAACGCTCTGAAGACAGCGGCCTTATTAATGTGCTCTGTATCCCCAATGTTCTTTTGAAAACCTGCTCTGGACCAGGTTAGGTTCACAGAGTAAGTTACCTCTCTTTCAGAAACGGCCATGACTTACCCTGCTTTCTCGGGTTTGACATATAAAACAATTGATTTAAAGAGAAACAACAGAGTGTACGTCGAATCAGCGAGTCGAATCAGCGGTTTGAATCGCCAAATTTCAACAGTTTGGCGGTTTGACACGCGATCTGAATCATGATTCGGCTCATTGATTCATAACGCTTCGAAGCTTCATGATGCCTTGTTTTGAAATCGTCATCACTATGTAAGTCGTTATTTAGGGTTTTTTTGCGCACAAAAACTATTCTCGCCAATTTATAAAGTTATTTTAGAACCACTGTAGTGAGATGGACTTTGTAACGACGTCTTTAGTACCTTTTAAGGGTCTTGAGAGTGAACCGTGCATTGTGCCAATGGAGGCCTTTCAGAGCCATCAGATTTCAACTAAAATATCTTCATTTCTGTTCCGAAGATGAACGGAGGTCTTACGGGTGTCGAACGACCTGAGGGTAAGTAATTAATTACATAATTTTCATTTTTGGGTGAACTAACCCTTTAACCAGTAGGTAAATGTTTGATGCAATATGGGTATGGAGAATGTGGAAAACAATCCAGATAGATTTACATACTTTTCAATGTAAAAACAAATGGATTATTTGCCGTCATTAGCTGGAAGCATTAAAGGTCCCATGGCATGGCATTTTTCTAATATTTTATAATGTTTCCTGAGGTGTACTTATATTGTTAGTATGATTTTTACATCATAAAATGTCATAATTTAGAAATAAAAGGCATTTTTTCAATACTGATGTTTGCCCTGTGGCTGAATGCCCTGTTTCAAGGGGCGTGTCTGCTGTGAGACTTCAGTAAAAACGTCCACTGTTGTGATTGGCTGACATCTTTGCATTTGAAATGCACGGAGGGGGCGTGGTTTAACGAGGTCTACCAGGCACGAGCAGGCACAAGCCTGCTGCCAGAGAGACGGATGGACCTGAGTTCACTTCTCATCAGTTCTCTCAGCACGTCTCAGTTCAGTGAACTGTTGTAGTTACTAGCATATACTTCAGGTTATTAGTTTATTTCTAGTCGGAGGGGCTGTCACTCATGTCAGAAAGTTAGTAACTTTAGTAAATCAGCGCTGACTGGAGACGCGAACCGTTTAGAACGTTTCAGTCCGATTTGGTGAACTGATTCGGTTCACTAAAAAGAACCAGTTCAAAAGAATGATTAGTTCGCGAACCTGACATCACTAATCTTCCAGAGACGGAGCGATTGCTAACAAAGTTATTTATAGTAACTACTGAGTTATGAGAGCGCTGTCTGTCAACGCGAGTTTATTGTGTTTGTATCTGAGAGTTCTGAATAAACACGAGTCCCAGTCACACCGAGTCCGTCTTCATCCTTATTACCAACTTTGCAACACACGCAATGTACCATTACAGCTGTCGAGATGAACGAGTAAGTTTTGATTATAGCATTATTTTTAGATATGTTCCTATCAAATGAAAAGTGTCAGTGACGCACATTGAGTACACAGCGCAAACAAAGATACAACAGCAGTAATCGAATGTAATCCAGTTTATTGTGGGGCTAGGCTGGCTAGCCCGGATATGCTCACGCTTACCCCCCTTCTGCTTAATCCCGCGCCGCCAATGGCGCCTCCGCTGTGGGCCAGATGCAGTACTGGGGGTCGGTGATGTTGAAGGCCGACTGGTCAGTGCAGCCCGAGCTTCGGCGTGCGTGAGGTTTATCTCTAAAGATGTTACTCTGCTGATGTTGAGCAGAAATTACTGTACAGTATGTGCATTTTAGAACAGATAGACGCGACGAGGACGTACAAAAACACTGACTCACAAGATAGAAAACACGAAAACACCGTTCTGTCGGGAGAGAGAGAAGCCGCAGCGCGTGCACGAATAATAAATAATTAGCTACACATAAGAAATCACTGATCACAGATCAGAAGGAACTGAAAAAAGACTTGTTTTCATTTGTACATCCAAACACTGAACAACTGACATGCCTCGCTCGTTTAAAAGCCATGATCTCTCGAGGACAAACAAATATAGCGCTCGCTTGGGCGTGCCAAATTCTCTGGGCGGAGGAAAGGGAGGTAACCGTTCCTGTTTTGGCTTCATAACAGGAGACTTCAAGATTGGCTAGTCTGGCCTGTCATTTTCTCAAGGGCAGAGAAAGACAGCCAGAACTCGGTTTACACCGATCAACATTTCTATCCACTTGGGGACAATATTCAGGCTAGGGGAACTCATATTAATGTTGAAAATTTCATGCCATGGGACCTTTAAACATATTAGTGAAGCACACTAGTTCTGTAATTTTCTTAATTGTTGTATGGGAAACCACTCAGTACACACTCAGTCAATTAAAACTAGTTTTAATTTATTTTATATTGCAAGACAAACTCTATTCCAAAACTGCTTATGTGTGCAGCATTTTAAAGGGTCATGATATGCGAAATCAAATTGTCCTTGATTTATTTTATTTTTTGTTATCTTTAAAACGTCCTGCAAGCTCCATAGCTTAAAACATTCTCCTTGTTATAAACAAAAGCATTTGCACTATATGGACAAAAGTATTTTGACACCTGATTATACCAACAGGGACTGTAATGACTTTGCATTCTAAATACATAGACCATTAAGTAATTTGGGGGCCCTAAGCAATTCCAGGTATAAGACCCAAACACACCAACTATGCACTATTTTACCTTTGTAACCCTTATTTTGCTTCCCTTTCAAAAAACACTCAACTTTTTTTCTTCATTTGTAAATATACTGTCTGTCAAATCTTAATGTAATCTGTAAATATTGTATTATATTTTTTTAAATAAGTTAAAATGACTTGTTCGTAAGTCTCGCGAAACGTTGGAGAGGCTGCTTCGCAAGAGGTGGCTATATGCATTACCCGCTTATAATTAGCGCGCGTTTAGTCCAGGTTTAGTCGGAAGATGATGGCCGAAGCAGAGGAAGATGTGTGTGAGCTATGGGAGGCAGATCACCCGTGGCTTCAAGTTCAGTCTATTTTTTCACTCCAAGATACTCCAAGAATAGTTTCATAATTTGATGCATGCTGTGTGCACCAAAACGAACTGACATCTCAGCATACAAGAATTCCAGCTCCAACCTGTAAAAAACATGTAGCGTTAAGTGTCACAATGATGCCAATATTTGAACACTATTAATGGTAATTTGGTAACTTTGGGCACTTTTCCCTTATTGTAATACTATTTCACACACTGTCCGAGTGTTTTCCTCATATGCGCTCTTGTGCAAGCAATGACAAATCATTTGAATCCTCCAAACAACACACGTCCACGAACAAACGTTCACATCTACACATATCCTTTTTTTCACAAAACGAAACAAATTGAATAGCCTAATGTGACGTCTTGCATTTATACACAAATCCGGACAGACACCTGTCTGAAGTTTCCAAATTATACTTCCCTATGGGCAGGATGTTGCCTCCGTAGCATTCCTAGAAAGGGCATACTTTCCCAGTGTTATCCAATAGTCTTGCTGATTGGGTCATGTGGAACAGCCGTGTGTAAGCCATGTCCCATCTGTCCGCCCCAAGTAGTGTGGGGAAAAGAAGAGGCTTATGCAGGGCGCTGGAGGTGGCAGCAACCATGGCACTTTGTTAGGGATCCCAATATGCCTGTGAAGTTTGGACATAACCTCGAACGTGACTGACTGAAATGGACCGTCTCGGTTACGTATGTAACCCTCATTCCTTGAAGGAGGGAACGGAGACGTCATGTCTGTTATTGCATGTATCTGATGCAATAAAGCCATTCTCCCTGTATCTCTCACTCCAAATTAAAGCAGTTTATAGTGAAGACAAAATTTCTCATATTTGCTGATAATTATTTATAATATTTATAGTATATGAATTATAATTATGTCTAATTCATATCATTTATTTATATATTTATTATATTAATTGACAATATTAAACTTTGCTTTTATAAAATAAATATAATACATGCATTAATATATAAAGCTTTAATCAGATTAAGTATTATTTTGAGTTCTTTGTGAAACTATATAAAGGCTGAAATGATTAGGCCCTATTTGTTTGATTCACATGCACTGACAGATTTTTTCTTTCTGCTGCCTTCTCAAACTTTTGCTGCAGCAGCAGTGTTTATTCCTGCCATAAATACATTTAATTTTTATGATATTTTTATCATAATGATCTCTTAATCTTCAACATCTATCGTTTTTGGAAAGCTGGCTATGACACAATTGTAATTTTTTTCTCTTCTATCTTCTTTTTCTCTATAGAACCCACATCCAGACCTCTGTAATTGCCACATCTGGTCTCTAGATGGGACGCCTTAGAAGGTAGATGATCAGCTTTACTAGTCCTAAGACAAACTGATCCACACTTAAAATGATCAAATTGGAACAGAGTATCAAGGACTTAGAAGAAGAAATACGCCTGTTACTCCTGACAAACAAGATACTCCTGAACTGAAACATAAATGTTTGCTACTTAAAAGAATTTAATGACATCTCTAAAGCGGTGGCTAAAAAGAAAGAGTACACACCACAACAATTTTTTTAAACACTGTCTTTATTGATTTTAGAAGCATTAATATTAAAACATAAAAAAAAAAAATATTAAACAGAAGGGAAAAAAACAAGCAACAACAAAAAAAACATAAACCAACAACTATACTATACTGCCGTCCAAAGGCAAAGCGCAGTAACTACACATTTGGTCAAAATTGAGTTAAGACTTGAAATGGGCTTTGTGACATCTGTTCTGTCTTGTGACAAAGTTTGCTGGTTCAATTTTATCCAGTTTTAGAGAAACGAGCGTGTCAAAATTGCAGTAACTACAAAATCCAAGCCAATACCAAGGCAAACCGCAGTAAGTGATGTTACTGCGTTCTAGCTTTGTTTCCCCGTTTTTGACACAGCAGATACTGCGGTTTCAGATTTGTCACGAATGGGGATTGTATGCGGTTTGCCCCGATCGTAACACACAGAAACAATCCCGCAGCCATATGATGGTTGAACTCGCGTTAAAACGCAAATATTCAAAGACTGGCAAGGAAGATAGCAAAATAATAACTCATAATAAGGCAACTGACGGCTTTATAATCAGTTAACATTGACTAGCCAGCCGCTAGCAAATTTTGACTTACCTGTGCTGCTCTATTAAAGGCAATATCCTCTGATAACGTAAAGATAATCCGATTTAATCACGTTGGTGTTTGTTGATACGGACATCTCTCCGTTTCAGGCAGCTAATCCAATTGTATTGACAGGGGTTACTCCTTCAAAAGTTAGCTGGGTCTGGTAAATTTATCTTGTTAGACAAAGTTACTCTAAAAGTTAGCGGCGCCAGTCAGCAGGTGACAACCGGACGAGCGCAGCCGGCCGACAGCAAGCACACTAGGTGAAAAAGTACACTTGCATAATGTACTGAAAGTACTCTATTTTCACACACTAATTTCGTAGGCTACTTAATATACAAAAAAAGGTGCCAATCAGTTTTTTGGATTTCACAGATAGGCTAGCTAAGAATACATAATAATTATATTTTACATTTACATTTAGTCATTTAGCAGACGCTTTTATCCAAAGCGACTTACAAATGGGGGCAATAGAAGCAGCTAGAGCAGTCGAAGGGCAACAATATCAGCAATATGTAAGTGCTGTAACAAGTCTCAGTTAGTCTAGCACAGAAGTATACAATTTTTTTTTTTTTTTTTTTTTTTAATAAATTAGACAGACAGACAATGAATTTTAATTATTAATTATAGCTTTAAGGGTGTAGATAGCACAAATAGGAAATGTACATGTTTGAGAATGGCTTAGAAGTGAGGCTAAAGGGAGAAGAAATACATAAGTTAACTTACTATCTAACCTCTAATTCTAGGAAATGATGTGTGGCCATATTAAAGGGATAGTTCAACCGAAAATGAAAATTCTGTATTATATAAAGTTTATTATTACTATAAACATGTATTAAGAAGCATGAAAAAAAGTTGGATGAACACATTTAGTTTGTAGATACTGCACGTTGCCTTTGCAATAGTGTTTTAGTTGTTAAAGATCATCCAAAGGCAGAGTGCAGTATCTGCATTTTGGGGTTCAAAGATCACATCGGTGGTCATGGTTTTTATCTATAAAAAATTTCTTCCTAAGAAGGCAATACATGAATGCATTACCACTAATCTACCCACAACATGTTTGACTGGCTGGTGTAAAAACTTTAAAGCCATTTTTCTCAGTTTCAGTCAGGCCCGGATTGGCTAATCGGGAGCACCGGGAAAATTCCCGGTGGGCCGGTCTGTTTTTTTGGCCACGAGGGCCGTTGTTGTCATGGTACTGGGTTGAAATATAGATGCTGTCCCTAGGCTGCCTGCACTCACAGCAGCCCCACTTTTTTATTTAATATTTTACCGCAGTCCCACTCTTTTTATTTCTTATTTTACCGCAGTCCCACTCTTTTTATTTATTATTTTACCGCAGTCCCACTCTTTTTTATTTAATATTTTCTCGCAGAGTGCAGCCTGCAGGTTAAAGATGACGTGATTATCTGTTGACTCCCTGGCCCCACCCCGACACAGCACCTTGCAAGTTGCTCAAAATAAAAAAAAAAGTCCGATAAAAATGGATAATAGGAAGCGCAAAGGCGGCGCTGAAAAGGCCAGAATAAAAAAGAAGAAAGCTTTGGAAACTAACGCGGCCAAATGTTCTAAGCTGAGCACATTTTTCCTCAAAAAAACAAATGAAGACGACGACGAGGCCGGTAAGTAAGCTAACGTTAAGATAGTTAGGAGCAGTGCGAGATGCTAGCGACCGTGCAAAACAACGTTGTCTGCAAACCACGTTCATGTATCAAACTTTTTCTTTTAGCTCTTCAGCAGCAGCTGCCTCTAGTCCGGTTTGCTGCTAACAGTGAAGAGCAAGGCCCAGTAACGTTACCAAGCACCAGTAATGAGCCCAACACACCAGAATGGGCAGGTAGGATTGTCATTCACAAGAACTAGTAATAGTAACGAAGAGCCCTGCTCAATGAAAAATGCCCTGAGATAATTAATGATACCTGATGATTCAGCAATACATTAATGAAACTGACTTGACTTGATTTGAAAGCTTTGTAAAAAGGGGATATTTGTGGTGAGAAATAAATGTAACAAATTTCATTAAGTGTCAGAAAGAGAGCCAGGAGGACCCAGTTGTGAAGAGACTTATGCTCTCACTGTGAAAGACAGGTAAGCTGTTATTGTACCATAGTGTGTGAATAAGCAAACATTATCACTGAAAAAAATGCTTTTCTTACTTAGTATCTTACTTGTTTCCAGTTCAAATATATAAATTATTCTTAATTCAAGATACATTTACTAGACAAGTGAAATTGCATAAGAAATGATGTCTTGTTTTCTGGAGAAAACACCCTAATATTATTTAGCTTAAAACAAGCTAAATCTAAAACAATTATTTTTTAGATAACAGTGCAACACTTGTTTAATTCTTTAACTAATGTTCTCATATTTGTGAAAAATATTTGAAGTTGTAAAGCAGCTGTTTCCTTTAAAAATAGATTCTACTGTCATTAGAAAGTGCAATACATTATATTTTAATCTTTATTTTTTATATATTTATTTTTGTTCGATTTTTTTTTTCTTCATTTCAATGTTTGGATATTTATGAATACTAATTCTTAAATAAAATAGATTCTGATACTGTCCTGTTATTTACTGTTCTAATAAATCTTCACTGTGAAGCAAAACTTAGGCTACTGTTTTTGCACTGAATCGGAAATTATGATGTTTTTAAAAAATACAAAGAATTACAAGGCTGTAGAGAACAGTGTGCCTATTGCAGACTTATATTCTGAGGTTTTAATTACATTATTTTAATATAGTCAGTCGTGAACTAAAGTGGGCCGGTCTAAGGCATGAAACTCCAGGGCTGAAAATGAGTCCCAATCCGGCCCTGGTTTCAGTGTTTGCGTAGTTACTGCACTTAGCCTTTGTAGGGCAGTATACATATGTATACATATGTCATAACAATGGTACATTAATATCATGACATGCATGCTAAGCCAGGTTACACAGAAAAATAAATGTTTGGATTAGCTTCCTTCAAAAAAAGGGATAAAGGGATTCCATACTTAGAAAGTCTTTTCAGATTTTCCCATAATAATATATGTGAGCTTTTCCAAAGCCAAACAATAAAACAATTAAAGGGTTAGTTCACCCAAAAATGAAAATTCTGTCATTAATTACTCACCCTCATGTCGTTGGACACCCGTAAGACCTCCGTTCATATTCGGAACACAAATGAAGATATTTTAGTTGAAAGCTGATGGCTGAGAAAGGCTTCACACAGGCCTCCATTGGCATTCAGTACATTGACACTTCCAAGATCCATGAAAGGCACTTAAAACGTCGTTACAAAGTCTATCTCACCACAGTGGCTCTACAATAATCATACAATGCGACGACAATAGTTTTTGTGCGCAAAAAAAAATCAAAATAACACCTTTATCCAACTTGTTCTTGTCTTCCGTGTGCGCCTCCACGACGCATGCGCGAGAATATGACGTAGCGCCGGTGTTCGGGAATCGATGAAATACACACTTTTAAGCTCCATTTTGAGCACTACGCCGAGACCTAAAGCACGATCAATGTAGAATCCAACAGCTTAGACACGCGCGTCTTCCTCTGCTCGTAAACAAATCGCTTCTGGGTCATATGTCCGAACGCCGGATCTGCGTCATATTCTCGCGCATGCGTCGTGGAGGCGCACACGGAAGTCGAGATCAAGTTGGATAAAGGTGTTATTTTGATTTTTTTTTGCGCACAAAAACTATTGTCGTCGCATTGTATGATTATTGTAGAGCCACTGTGGTGAGATAGACTTTGTAACGACGTTTTAAGTGCCTTTCATGGATCTTGGAAGTGTCAATGTACTGAATGCCAATGGAGGCCTGTGTGAAGCCTTTCTCAGCCATCAGCTTTCAACTAAAATATCTTCATTTGTGTTCCGAATATGAACGGAGGTCTTACGGGTGTCCAACGACATGAGGGTGAGTAATTAATGACAGAATTTTCATTTTTGGGTGAACTAACCCTTTAATGTAACCATTGTTTAAAATTATGGCTTTCTGTGTTTTTCCAATGGCGAGCGACTACAAGTTTTGCTTGTAATAAGCAGAAGATCAACATTTTCTTACCAGAGCAAGCTAAAGTGCAAGTTACAGGGAAAATATTTAATATACAAAGTTTAGGACATTTGGGGACATTTTGTTTCACCACCAGCGATAAAAAGTCTAAAGACTGCATGAGGCTGCCTCATTGTCATTACTGACTTATAACAAAAAACAGAACAATGTCAAAAACCTTCTTTAGATCTTAGTTAGTCTGGTCTATTTTACTGATTTTAGAAGAGTTTTGAAATTTTTCAGCTGTCAGGAAAAAAAATAACATTTAACAAACTTTTTTTTTCTTTTTTATTAAAATTATATCAAATTTTTTTTTTTTACTTTTTTTTTTTTAAAATTAAAATAAAAAACAAAACAAAACAAAATGAAACAAAACAAAAAACATTTAACCAGACTGAGATATAAACTTAAATTAGATCAACCCAGCAAACCACCTCCTAGTCTGGTTTAAGGTTTAAGCAGGGAGCTCAACCTAACATATTTTATGACATTATGACAAAAACAAACATCAGAAGCAAATTAACACATAAACTACTTTGTCAAAATGCTCTCACGCAACATACTCAGAATGAAAGCTAAAAGATTCTTATCTATGCCTCATGTGTCATTTTGGTGAGCAGATGTGTTTATAGCTCAGAGCGAGACACATTTGTGTGCATCTTATCACAGCTATTATCTCCACTATGGTTTAACACTTTAAGTTTATTTCATATCAAAAGGCTTTCCTCTTAACAAGCATTTGACACCTCAAAGTAGTGTGCAGTTATTCTTAAAGTTTAGTTTTAAACAAAATTGGAAGATGTTTGATTCTTCATTACTGCTTACTGTACATGTACAAGAAGATGCATTTTAAAAAACAAACAAACAATAATATACAAAAGTACATCTTGGTCTTTTACTCATTTGCAAGAGTATTAAAATGACCTTGAACCACTCATAGCCAAGTGAGTCTTGTGACCTAAGTAAGAACAAGCCTATAATTGAATTGGGAAATAAAGCAAAATAAGAATTAGTCCTCAGATGCCATGTCCATAATTTATAGCAAAAAAAATCATATAACTCCACCCCCTGTGTGACATCATTAAATAATGTGGTTGAACTACAAATTTGAAATAATATGGTTTTGGGAAACAGTCGTGACTCGCTAGTTAATTTCTTCAACAATGGTATTTAACAGCATGTTACATCGTTGTACGGGAAACCCATGGACAAACCAGGTTACAAAAATATTATGTCTATGGTACATGTTTATTTCAGTTGTCACAGGCAGTGATGTATTCAACAAATGATAATAACTAATAAAATACCCCGTTTTAAAGCATCACAAGGTACAAAGGAAGAGGCACTGAAATCAATGAATGTATACTATAGTTGAAGGCTGCTCTGCTGTATCCTAGGTTACACAAAATGCCTGTCATTCAATTGTTGCTAAAAACGTGCTAAAAACATTCTAAATTGTTACGAAAAGATAAACACTTGTAGTTTAGGCATAAGTTAATGCAAAACTGAAATTATAGTTGTGTCAGGAGGGGCGTGGTTTAGCGAGGTCTGTGACATGAGAGAGAGTTGGGAGACAAGACAGGCTAAGTGGATCAAGTTCAAATGATTAACACCTGTGTCTTGTTCCAGTAATGGGAGTGGAGATGGCATAAAACCAGCTCAAGGAGCACATTGGGAGAGAGAGACCAGCTGGAGACTCGGAAGCCGTGGGAGAAACTAAGAGAGCTCTGGAAAGCATATGGACTGAGATACAGAAAGTATTGTCTTATTGAGAAACGCTAGTGAGCGTGTTATTGTTGTGTTGGTTCTAAGGAAAAAGAGAGTAATAAAAGCTTACAGAGTCTCCCCAAAGCCGACCCTGTCTTCTTCCTTCCTTACCCGAACTGAACATTGTTACACTGGTGCCGAAACCCGGGAAGGAAGAAGCTGCCGCCGCCATGCAAACTCCACCGTCATCAACGCCGTTTGCGGACGTCATCTCGTCCCTCGTTGTCCTCCATCAGGAACAACATCAGGCGCTGCTCGAGCTGAGGAGCGACCAGGAACGGCGCTTCCAGCTCATCGTCCAGGCCCAGCAGGAGGACCGCGAGAGGTTCCGGAGCTGGATGGACCGGGAGGGTCGGGCAGAGGCCCCAGCGGTCCCGAGCCAGCCCACCCACCTGGCTCTAAATAAGATGGGTCCGATGGATGATCCAGAGGCGTTCTTTAGGGCTGTGCAATTAATCGAATTTCGATTTCGATTTCGATTTTGCCTCCCAACGATCACCAAAATAGTACAATCGAGAAAAAAACGATTATTTTGCCATGTTCAGTTTTGCTAGAACACTCTTATTTTGTCTTGCGTTCTGAATGAAACGCGCACGCGCTCATCCGCCCCTCCCGAAGCCACAAATCTCTCTCAGGTCGTGAGTCTCGTGTGCATATCATCCGCTGGAATTTAAAAACTCGGCGCGAGTAAAGATGGCAGAAGGAGGGCAGTTACAGCAGCGTTTGGTGAGCAAAAAAGGCAAAACCAACTCCGTTGTCTGGGAACAGTTTGCCTTCGAGGAATCAGACGACGAGCAGAAACATGCTACGTGCAAGATTTGCTACATGGTAGTGGCTGCAACGCAAGGGAACACCACGAATTTGTTTAACCACTTGAAAATTAAACAGAGTGACCTATGACAATCTAATAAAGAAACAAAAACTGACGAGAGCAGGGATGCCGTGTAAACGTCCTTTTTTCCCCTAATATTTTTCAAATAATTCTCACTTTGTAAACTTTGTTCAATGCATGCGAGTGCTGCCATATTTTCGAATATGACCAGTCATTTTCCCCGTCATCACCCGGGTTTAGTGCCAGAAGACGCGAATGAGAAGCCGCGCGCGCTGTCAGAAAATGTATCTCTGTGCGCTCATCCGAGAGCGCGCACATGTCTCTCAGCGCGCAAATATTGAGTTCTCTTTCAAGTCTTGCTCTTGAACGGACAAACTTACACAAAACGTATGTCAACATGTCCAACTTGATGAGTATCCTAGTAGGGCTGTGCAATTAATCGAATTTCGATTTCGATTTCGATTTTGCCTCCCAACGATCACCAAAATAGTACAATCGAGAAAAAACGATTATTTTGCCTTGCGTTCTGAATGAAACGCGCATGCGCTCATCCGCCCCTCCCGAATTAAGCCACAATCTCTCTCACCCAGTTCGTGAGTCTCGTGTGCATATCATCCGCTGGAATTTAAAAACTCGGCGCGAGTAAAGATGGCAGAAGGAGGGCAGTTACAGCAGCGTTTGGTGAGCAAAAAAGGCAAAACCAACTCCGTTGTCTGGGAACAGTTTGGCTTCGAGGAATCAGACGACGAGCAAAAACATGTTACGTGCAAGATTTGCTACATGGCAGTGGCTGCAACGCAAGGGAACACCGCGAATTTGTTTAACCACTTGAAAATTAAACAGAGTGACCTATGACAATCTAATAAAGAAACAAAAACTGAAGAGAGCAGGGGTGCTGTGTAAACGTCCTTTTTTCCCCTCATATTTTTCAAATAATTCTCTCTTTGTAAACTTTGTTCAATGCATGCGAGTGCTGCCGTATGTTTGAATATGACCAGTCGTTTTCACCGTCGTCACCCGGGTTTAGTGCCAGAAGACGCGAATGAGAAGCCGCGCGCGCTGTGAGGAAATGTATCTGTATCTGATAATGTATCATCCGAGAGCGCGCACACGTCTCTCAGCGCGCAAATATTGAGTTCTCTTTCAAGTCTTGCTCTTGAACGGACAAACTCACACAAAACGTATGTCAACATGTCCATCTTGATGAGTATCCTAGCAGACATAGTCTGTATATGCCTTAAGTGAACTTTATACAGTCGAAAAAGACGACGCATATCCGATCCGGATTGAATAGCTTTTGTAAGTTTAATAGGATTCATCTTTAATTTATGCACTCAAATATGCAATGTTATTTTACACTTGAGACATTTCTGTACCTGAAAACTAATGTTAGACGTACCTGAAAAGCATATCTAGCCGAACCATATTGTTTATCTTATTTATTTTAATAGTTCAAAAAGTACAACAAATGTTACAATTTCAATTGAATTGTTGAAAGGTGTATTTTTAATAAATACAACACATTCCCAAAGTCATGTGAAATAATCGTGTTACATAATCGTGATTTCAATATTGACCAAAATAATCGTGATTATGATTTTTTCCATAATCGAGCAGCCCTATATCCTAGCAGACATAGTCTGTATATGCCTTAAGTGAACTTTATACAGTCGATAAAGACGACGCATATCCGATCATTAGGTCTTAAAGAGGCAGTAGCCTTTACTGCTGTCTGTTTAATGTCAAACAACAAAAGACAAGGACATCATTCACTGCACTTGATTGAATAGCTTTTGTAAGTTTAATAGGATTAATCTTTCATTTATGCACTCAAATATGCAATGTTATTTTACATTTGATACATTTCTGTACCTAAAAACTAATGTTAGACGTACCTGAAAAGCATATCTAGCCGAACCAAATTGTTTATCTTATTTATTTGTGGTTATCATTTTTACGTGAATACTTTTATACTTTGATTTGAATATGTTATATTATTTATTTTAATAGTTCAAAAAGTACAACAAATGTTACAATTTCAATTGAATTGTTGAAAGGTGTATTTTTAATAAATACAACACATTCCCAAAGTCATGTGAAATAATCGTGTTACATAATCGTGATTTCAATATTGACCAAAATAATCGTGATTATGATTTTTTCCATAATCGAGCAGCCCTAGCGTTCTTGGACCTCTTCGAGAGAACCGCCGAAGCCGGTGGGTGGGCACAAGAGCAATTGCCGCTCCGGCTGATTCCCCTGTTGTCGGGGGAGGCTCAGACCGCAGCACAACAACTCCCTGTCCAGAACCTCCTGGTGTTCGATGACTTAAGAAGGGCCATATTGCAGCGGGTCGGCCGAAGCCCCGAACAGCATCGTCAATGGTTCCGTTCGTTGGAGCTAGGGGAAAATGGCCGGCCCTTCGTTATGGCCCAACAGCTCCGGGACTCTTGTCGCAAATGGCTGACGGCTGAGGGAAGCGACGTCGGAAAAATCCTCGACCTGGTGACACTAGAACAGTTTATCACTCGTCTGCCCAGGAAGACGGCAGGGTGGGTCCAGTGCCACCGTCCAACGTCGCTGGACTCGGCCATCAAACTGGCGGAGGATCACATGGTGGCGTGCCCAGGGGTCTGCGGACCTCTACCATCAGTGTCTCTCTCACAATCTTTTTCTCCCTCTGTCCAAAAACCTGTCCCTCTCCCCAGGTCCCGTCCTTCAGGCCCACCAAGGATTCCCCCTCGAGGAAGGGGTGGATCCAGCCCGGAGGTTGCAGGGGGTTCGCAACGTCTGCCCAGGGGGGTGCGGTCTAGGCCCCAATGGACCAATGGCACTCCCTCTTCCCCGCTCTCTCCACGCCCATCACCGGGCCCATCAGTGGGTTACCACCACTGGGGTGGCGGGTAGGTCTGGGCCGGCCTGTTGGCGTTGTGGGGACCCGGAGAATTTCATTGATAGGTGTCCGATGATGGAGGTGGGGACAATGATCCGGGTCCCGGATGTCCCACAGGCTGCCCCCGGTCAGGCTGACTGGTACCAAATACCTGTGAGTATTAAGGGGGGTACCTATCAGGCGTTGGTGGATTCAGGTTGTAACCAAACCTCAATTCACCAAAGCCTGATTCAACCTGAGACATTGGATACAAGCCGCATGGTTCAGGTACGGTGTGTGCACGGGGACGTGGTAAAATATCCGCTAATGTTTTTATTCAATTTAAGGGGCAAAAGCATTATGTAGAGGTGGCCGTTAATCCGCACCCCCGACATCCGCTGATTTTGGGTACCAATTGGCCGGCTTTCAGAGATTTGTTGAGGGTTTTGTGTGTGGATGTATCTTGTGGGAAGAGAAAGCAGGGAAAGGCAGCGGCTGTGCAGGTGGGAGAGACTGAGTCGGGACCACTGAGTTCTGAACCAGGGGAACCGAGCGTGATTGAGAGGCTAATTCTCTCGGAGCGCGATGATTTTCCCCTGGAACAGTCTCAGGATGAGACATTAAAACATGCATTTGAACAGGTCAGTTCCATCGATGGCCAGTCTGTCCAGCCTGACCGTCCGCTCTCTTTTCCATATTTTGCTGTTATAAACGATTGGTTGTATAGAGTGACCCAAGACACTCAAACAAAGCAAAATACAACCCAGTTGTTAGTACCAAAAAGCCACCGGGAAATGCTTTTCCAGGCGGCTCATTCTAACCCCGTGGCAGGACATTTAGGACAGGGAACCACACTGAATCGTCTAATGGCCCGTTTCTTTTGGCCGGGTATTCACGAGAACGTGCGCAGGTGGTGCGCGTCTTGTCGTGAATGTCAGCTGGTAAATCCGCCGGCCGCTCCAAAAGCGCTATTGCGCCCTCTTCCGTTAATACAGGTCCCCTTCGAGAGAATTGGTATGGACCTCATCGGGCCATTAGAACGATCCGCACGGGGGCATCGCTTTGCATTAGTGATAGTGGACTATGCAACGCGATACCCGGAAGCAGTAGCGCTCCGGAACATTTCGGCGAAAAGTGTTGCGGACGTTCTGTTTCGTTTGATCTCCTGGGTGGGGATTCCAAAAGAGATCCTCACTGATCAAGACACGGCGTTCATGTCACGTACTCTACGCGAACTATACGAATAGTTGGCCATTAAATCGATTCGTACCAGTGTCTATCACCCACAAACAAATGGACTGGTGGAACGATTTAATCGCAAGTTAAAAACCATGATTCGTAAGTTTGTTCACGAAGACGCCAAAAATTGGGACAAATGGCTAGAACCCCTCTTATTTGCTGTACGCGAGGTCCTGCAAGCCTCCACAGGGTTTTCCCCCTTCGAGTTACTTTATGGGCATCAACCACGCGGGGTGCTAGACGTCCAGAAGGAAACTTGGGAGGAGGGTCCCTCTGCTGGTCAAAACGAAATTCAGTATGTTCTGGACCTGAGAAGAAAACTCCACACTTTGGGGCGGCTGTCAATGGAGAATTTGTTACAGGCCCAGGACAAACAGACCCGGCTGTATAACAGGGGAACTAGACTAAGAGAATTTGCACCGGGAGAGAAAGTACTTGTATTACTGCCACATCAAGTTCCAAATTATTAGCAAAGTGGCAAAGACCCTTTGAGGTCACACAGCGAGTTGGAGATCTCAATTATGAGGTTGTGCGCACGGATAGGGGTGGAGCACGTCAAATTTACCACCTTAATCTCCTTAAAAAATGGAGTGAGGCGGAGTCAGTGATGCTGATGACGGTGATTGGGTCGGAAGATGATCTTGGGCCGGAAGTGACTTCAAACACTCAATCAATCGCTCTGGCCCCAGGGGGAGATCATCTTTCACCGTCTCAGATCACTGATGTGGCCAAGTTGCAGGCAGAATTTGCCGACGTGTTCTTGCCCCTTCCCGGTCGAACAAATCTCATTCAGCACCATATTGAGATGGAGCCGGGCGTGGTGATTCGCAGCCGGCCGTATCGTCTGCCTGAACATAAAAAGAAAGTGGTTCAGCAGGAATTGGAAGCAATGCTTGATATGGGGGTAATGGAAGAATCCCACAGTGACTGGGCGAGCCCGATAGTTTTGGTTCCTAAAACCGACGGCTCTGTGCGGTTCTGTGTGGATTATCGCAAAGTAAATGCTGTGTCAAAATTCGACGCGTATCCAATGCCAAGGGTTGACGAATTGCTTGACCGGCTGGGCATTGCTCGATTTTATTCGACACTGGATTTAACGAAAGGGTATTGGCAGATCCCCTTATCGCCAATATCCAAAGAAAAGACAGCTTTCACGACGCCGTTTGGATTACACCAATTTTTGACGCTTCCTTTCGGGTTGTTCGGGGCTCCGGCCATGTTTCAGCGTCTCATGGACCGAATTTTACGGCCCCATGTTGCATATGCCACTGCCTATCTGGATGACATAGTCATTTATAGTAATGACTGGCAGCGACATATGGAGCATGTAAGAGCTGTTCTGAGAACGCTGAGGCGGGCGGGGCTGACGGCCAACCCAAAGAAGTGTGCAGTTGGGCGTGTGGAGGTCAGGTATCTGGGCTTCCACTTGTGTTCCGCTTGTGTTGATTCTAAGGAAAAAGAGAGTAATAAAAGCTTACCGAGTCTCCCCAAAGCCAACCCTGTCTTCTTCCTTCCTTACCCGAACTGAACATTGTTACAATAGTATACCTTTATTTACCTTTAAAAATCCATTAAACATGCTGAGACACAAGCAGCATGAACTAAAATTCTCAGTTGCACACACAGCTGCGCATGAAACTTTCCTCTGCCCACAGAAACCGACAATTTCAGAAACCAAAAATCTTGTAACACTGGCCTGGATAGCATGCTGTCCTAACGCACCATGCACCCAAAATGGCGCAATAACCAATCAGATTTTTTTTTTTTTTAAGTCACGGAGATCATCATTTTCATGATTGATCGTCGCTGTGTCTGAATACTCGAGTACTACTGGTGCTTATCCCTATTTATTAATAATCTCCATTTATCCAAGGTTGCTATGGTTTGTTATTGCATTAAACTCATGGCTACAAGAAAAATATGACACTTCCTCAACATAGAATAGTGATTCGTTCCACATTTTCATTTCACATTTGGTGAATAGACCTTTAGGCTATACTCAATTACATTTATAGTCTATTTTACATTAAATGTGTTTAACTTGTTATTTTGGTGGATTGTATGGGAACTTGGCCAGTTAAATAGAGAATGTTGTTCCCTATTTGGAAAATATCATAAAAGAAAGCACTATAATCCATTCTGTCATCAGCTATGCATGCATGCTTGCCACAACTACTAAACATGACTTGATGAAACAATGAACAACCTAAAATTCACCATCACTCTTAGGGCCCTGCCTTCTCAGTAACTTTCTAGACTCCATCTCCAATTCGTCCAACTCAACAGCACTCAGCAGCTTCTGTGGCAATACCATTTCCTGTTACTGCCTAAGTTCTCTACTCCTGAGAGCACAATGGCTAAATATTAAGCGATATATTATCAGAATATTATCAGTGACATCCCCACTCGGATTGTACAGAACTAAAGAGTCTAAAGGGCGGGGACCGTAAGCAATGTTCCCTCTAATTTCTTTTCTCGCTGAGCAAAACTTTTCTCTATTGGGCGGACATTTTGGTCACCTGAGCAAAAACATTCCTTATACCAGACCTGTACAGCATACATAAACACACACAAAAAGGGGTTTCATCATGCAGTTATAACTTTTAACTTTAATGTGCCATTTCTATTTTATTTAACCCTTGATGTAACTTAGTGATATATAAAGCAGTTAATTCAGAAGTCACTAAATTAAGCACTATTTAATGTGACTTTTTTTTTTACAATGATGTTTTCTTTACCAAGAAATACTATCAAAAATCTCTTTTTGACTTTCTCAGTTTGTGTAAATCCACTTGGGGTTCAGATTATTTATTTTTTCCCACATTAATTTCCCACATGTCTAGTACAATTATGTGGTTTTGTTTTATTAATACAGTGTATACTTTTTTCTTGATTTACCCCAAAAAATGGAAGTGAAATGTGACAACATGCCCCATAGGTGGGGTTCATTGTAACATGTGAGGGGCACAATGTAAAATAACCAATCGACAGCTTAAAATGTTACCTGATATAATAAAAAAAATATCCATGACAAACTAAAATATTTTATCAATAAAATACAATTATTAACTTTTTAAAATAAAATAATGCCATTTTTAATCATTTAAAATATACTAGTTTTTGAGTTTGACAACAAACAAATCGCTAAATACATCTATACAGCATAGTTAAAAACATAATAATAATGAATCATTTCTGAACATTGACTCTCAGTCATTATTCACCTTTCTCTCATGGTTTCTCAAAAAAATTCATAAAAGTATAGAATATAATAGCGTAGTTCTAATAGGGGCTCATTGTAACGCAGTGTTACAACGCACCCCATCTGCACAACTGGGATTTAAACCAGGCTCGTGTCTTCTGCTCTGGTTAGATCAGCATTAAAGAACTATCTGAACTCTTAAATAACAGATATAAGATTAAAATAATATCAGATTTGTCTGATTTTAAATAAACACAAAAAACAGAGATAAATGTTCAGTAATATCTTCCAAATATTTGTACATTTTTACGCAATTTTTTCACAAAAAAAATTTGATATGGCAACTAGTAAATACACTAAGTTTCGTCATCCTGGCATGTGTGGAAAGTTTTAAACCATGCGTGTTACAACTAACCCCACGTTAGGTTGTGCCCCGCGCTCCCCTATTATATCAGTTTAAATGCTTCAATTTGTTAAAAAAAAAAAATGAAGTAGCCTAATTAAATAGATCTAATAGCTAAATATGTTCATGGGAACATGTGAACTCTTTTATCTAAACCTCCCTGAAACCCAAACCACACACAGATCTATTTAAACTGACGTGTGTTACTGAGGTGTTTAGAGTTTGCGCCCTACACTTGTGGTGGGTGTGTAACTGTAAATGTCTGTTTTGTTACCGAGCTGTGTCCATCATCCGTTATTTCCACCACTTAATCAAGCCACTCTTCTTTAAAACATGATGACGTTCTATTTCATGACCTTGCCTCTCATATTGAGATTTGGACCGCAAACACGACTCACTGCTGCTCACACGTGTCATAATTCTCTCTATGAAAGCTGTAAACTGCATTCACCGGTTCTAATACGATAGCGACACTAACTCTATAGCGGTTGAACAGAGCACTGCAATTATTTCTCATTTAAATTACAATCAAATGGATTTCTTCCCTCATTTTGCATCTGCCGTCTACATTTTATTATTTCTGCGTGGCCGCACACACGCCCAGCTTAGAGGGAACATTGACCGTAAGTGTACTACCTCTTGGGATTGAGAGATATAAACAGATATAAACAGTTGCGTTGCTGAGGCACTGTCACCTCTGGATGTTCACAACGTGATTTTGAGCTCATCTACCATCCCTGTGTTGTCAGCCCCCTCTCATGTGAGAGTCGTTCGGTCAGAGACCGCCCTCTTTCTCTGTCTGGGGGACATGCATAGCAGCTGCGACCTGGTAGCTAGCCTTGAGAGGCCTCCTGTGGGCGGCCCCAGTTTTGTGTGAATTGGTGTGATATGCTTCCCAAGGACTTTGATTTTGTGAAGACTTATTACCAGCTAGTAGGCTTTACGAAGCCTCCCTGAGGACGAGTCTCCATCAGTGATGGGTATTTATTAGTCAGCCAGTGGTCTAACTGTCAGGGTTTCAGAGCAGTCAGTTGTAACTTGCTACCAGGTAGTAGGCCTCACCAGGCCTCCCTGGAGGCGAGTTCCAGAGCTGGATGCTCGGGTAGCTAGCATGACTTGCTATCAAGTAGTAGGCCTCACCAGGCCTCCTTGAAGGTGAGTGCCGATGTGTGTCATCTGGAAGGCTAGTCTGACTGGCTATCAGGTGGTAGGCCTCACCAGGCCTCGTTGAAGGCAAGCCCCGGGGGTCTTTTTGGTTACCTTGACAGTTAGCATATGTTGCTAGCAGGTAGTAGACCTCACCAGGCCTCCCTAGAAGGCTTGCTATCAGATAGAAGGCCTCGCTAGGCCTCTTTTAAGATGAGCTCCTGAGGCAAGGTGATCGGGCAGCTAGCATGACTTGCTATTGGGTGGTAGGCCTCACCAGGCCTCCCTGAAGGCAAGTACCGATGTATGGCATGTGGACAACTAGCCTGGCTTGGTATCAGGTTGTAGGCTTCATCAGGCCTCCCTGAAGGTGAACTCAGCTGCTTGGGGAGTTAGCATGCATTGCTGGCAGGTAGTAGGCCTCACCAGGCCTCCCTGAGGGCTTGCTTTTAGGTGGTAGGCCTCACTAGGCCTCCATAAAGGTGAGATGCTCTGGATGCTCTGGCAGCCGGCATGAATTGCTATCAGGTGGTAGGCCTCCCTTAAGCCTCCTTAAAAAACTTGCTATCAGGTAGTAGGCCTCTCTGGCATTTGGTACTCGCTGCAGAGCAAATGGGTGGAGCTTACGCCTAGCTCCTCCCCGTTTGAGCGCTCCAGCAAGGAGGAGCTAACAGCACGCTCCAGCGAGGAGGAGCCAGGAGGGGGCACGTACGTACAGACTAGAGCTCAGTCATTCAGGAGATCAATCGAGTGAAGGGTAACATTAGTCAAAGACATTAACATTGGTCAAAGACATTTTCGACGAAATGACAGTACGTAAATACTGTACTTTAAATTTGTGGTTTAGGGAAGCATTTGAAGTTGTCTCAGCTAATGTTAACACTATCTATTAGCATATAACAGATCGATTCACCTGGTAGTGTGTGTGTATTATGAGTTCTATGCAACCTTAAACAACAGGTAACAGAAACTTAGGTGTGTTTTAAGCGCGGAACATAACGTTACTTCACTCCGAGTTCCCACACAATCTAAGTATTCAGTAAATTTTATTACGATTAATGCCGTTTTAATGTTCTTTAATGTGGCGTGACTGATCACTGTTTAGGTGCTTCAGTTCAAGCGGTGGCGCGCGATTGAAAGCGATCATCTCTTCCTAAAGAATAAACATGAATTAAAATCTTGGTTTGATGAGTATACGTTACAACTTACTAAAACGTATCATATGTCGTGTAATCACTCAATCAGTGTTTCAACGGTGGAAAGACATCAATAAAACAGACTGTAAACAATGGCATGTAAGTTAGCCTACATTAACTTACCTCATTCTGTGTCAACAGCTGGTTAGTTCACTAGAGAAATTAACTAACTAACACTAAATATATGCACTATATTAGCCTATATATTCAATATATTCTACTAAACCTATTAGTGATGTCTTTATTATTTAATTTTTGTTTAAATAAATCTGTCATAAATCTGAAAACGTCAGCCACTGCATAAATTATTATATTTAAAAAATGAAATAGATAATAATTTTATAATTAGATTTAGAAGTTAATGCAAAAACTACCTTATGTGAAGTTTACATATTTGCATACCATGTTATTTGAGTGTTGATTATTATATCTAAAAATTAATAGCAACTGAATTTAGGCTAATTTGGGCTTTGTTTTTATATTATTATGTGCAAGTACACTGGTTTACTGAACAAATTGTGTCTGTCTGTACACACACACACACACACATATATATATATATATATATGCTAGTGTGTGTCTGAATAAGTATTTATTTATTTTTGCTGAAAGATGTAAGTGGTGTGTTTGTTTAACCTGCACAGATGCATCTGACAATACTGAAGAAAGGAGATGATCCCCTTATCTCTATTGAGAGATGTACAGTGTGCTGCAGAAAATATCACTGTGCCTATTGTAAAATGGCATATAACCAGTTCGGGGTTATGGTAGTTCTGTTTTAAACCATTTATCCCCATTTTGTGTTGTTTCCTTTTTCTTGCTTTACTTATTCGTTCGCATTTTTTTTATTCATCGTTCTCTCTGACTCTCTAACTGCCCTGTAAGAATATCAGAGATTTTTAAAATTGTTTTATACTTTCAAATTAGGCTTTGTCAAGCACCCACATAAGTTTGTCTCAAAATACTTAATTTGTCCGTTTTAATATTACATTTCACAGACAACTAGCAAATCATGTCAATCCTGGGCCATGGAGGGAGTACAGCTGTGACAACATTACAGTAAGCAGCAACCATTCCAAGCATAACAGTCCCACCTGCTTTTGATGAATTAACTGTTAACATTTCTATTTTTTAATTCTCAGGGCATTCCCAGACAACAGGATTCAAACAACTGTGGAGTGTTTATGTTGATGGTAAGTCAGTTTTGTAACCAATGTCACACCAGTAAGTATTATAAATGTCCTACATCAGAAAGATTGTGCACAATAATTTTTTTTAATAAATATACATTCATTTTAGTATACTATTGTACATTTTCTTTAATGTCAGGTCTAATGTCATTTAATTCATATTGTAGTATGCACTCTACATTGTAATGGAGGGGCGTTTTGATTTCAGTGAAGTAAACCTTCATTTGCAAAAACTTTTCAATGTTTTTTTGAAAAT